>NC_056725.1:1085325494-1085462994 GCF_019279795.1 Protopterus annectens
CGGATAAAAATTCAAAGGGGGATATTTCAGGGTGACTCATTGTCACTGTTGCTCTTTTGATTTGCTCTTAACTCATTAGGCTGTCTACTTACCAGATTAGGTCATCGTTACAATTTGGCTCCCAGAAAATAACTAAGTGCAAAGACTTCTTATTTTCTTTTAGTGGATGATTTAAAATTGTATAGTTCATCAGATAAGGATCTGAAAGCATAACTACAAGTGGTTAGAGCTGTTCAGATGATGTAAGATAGTCATTTGGTCTTGATAAATGTACAAAAGCAACCTTAAAAGCAGGAAAGTTGCAGCACAAAGAAAATATCCGTCTCAGACAAGAATGTGATATAAAGGAACTTGAGAAAGGAGAGTATATAATTATTTGGGACTTGATGAAGGATCAGCAATAAAATATAAACAAATGTGAACAAAACTTAGTAAGGAATATCCTAGAAGACTAAAATTAATACTGAATACAGCCCTGACATCTAGGAACAAAGTCCAAGCTATAAACCAATTTGCTCTTCCTGTTGTAATTTACAGTTTTTGGGTGATTGTTCCCAAAAAGCACTGGAACAGTTAGACAGGAAAACGAGAAAAATGCTTTGCACTTATAAAATGACATATAAAAATCAGTGTATACCAATATTATATATTCCTCGTTCTGAAGGAGGTATAGGTCTCTTTTAAATTGATTACATGTATAGATCTGCAGTTACAGGATTGTACATATATCTGCTGACTTCACCAGATCCAAACATAGGGAAAGTTTTAAAACATGAGAAGGAGTCTATGATGACTTTCACATTTAGATTAGCAGAAGCATATCGGCATCAATCGGGGATGGAAATCAAACTAGAAGTAGATAAAAATCAGGCAGCAACTGAATTTGCCAAAAACAAAAGAAAAAAATATACGTATAAGGATCAGATGAGAACACAGGAAATGTGGAAAAGGCATAAATATAGTTGCAAGTGCAGAAAACTTATGGACCAACCTCATGTTGATCAGGATCTGATGCAGGAATTATTAAAAAAAGGTGAATTTAAACAAAAAGATTATTAATGGCAGCCCAGGACAGTGGGCTACATACACATTGGTTTACAAACTCCATTGAACATGTTGGAGAAACAGACAAATGCAGGTTTTGTAAAACAGAACTGGAAACAGTCACACATCTATTTGCTGAGTGTAATATAGTCATGGAAAAGAGCCTGTATATACTGAAAGAGATAATGATGTGGTAAGATTCTTTTATTGGGGATCGTGCCAATATTACAATATTCAAGTAGCTGAGAAGCATGGAAGCATGAGCCACAAAGCATTATAGAGAATGATGAAGTTTATATCACATAGGATCACCAACAGTTCAGAAAATGAATGCGAGAAAAACAGACATAGTAGTTCATGAAAAGAAGACAAAAGTAACATTGATTACTGAAACTGCTACATCCAGTGATTGCAATGCCTTGCATACAGGGAGAGACAAATTAAAAAAATACCATGCTTTGCAGGAAGAAATGAGGGTGATGGGGAAGAAGGATAACCAGGCAGTTCCAACAGCAGTAGGAATAATGGGTCTCATAAAAAAGAATTTACAGTAATATCTAGATATGCTATTGATATACATAACTCTAAATGAATAACAGAATGAGTCAGTTCTGAGCATATTGCAGGTGCTGCAAAGAGAACTTTTGGTAACCTCAAAGACTGAAACAATATTAATTTCATGAACTTTAATCATACTTTGACTTAGGAGTTTGGTCCATTCCCATCATGGTGCTATAAACCCAAACAACTCGGAGAAATAAATCCAAACTGAGAATAAATGTCTATATATCTGTGGTATTATTTATTAATCGGCCTTTACCTCTAGCAGTTGCAATATGTGTTTGAATGATTAATTATTGAGGATTTTGGATGGAACTGGGCCCATTCAGAGAATTTAGTGAGGCCTCTTATTTTTATACCATGAGATTTGGGTAGTATAAAGGAGGTTATGTTCCTTTCTTTTATAAAAAAATTCCCTTTCTAATTCAAGATTTGGTAGAATCAACTACCTCACTTTCAGTTCATTGAGTTTCTTTAATAGGGTAGGCTATTTTCCTTATAAGACTTCTTATAGAAGTATGCATTATTTATAAGACTTCCTTAAAGTGAGCTTTTAATGCTGTCCTTTGGATTTCATTGAGGATAGCGGGTCTTGTAACTAATCAAGTTCTTTGGTAGGGAATTTTATTAATCTTTAATATCTTTAATATCCTGTTTTTTTAAGTAGAGTCAGATTAAGAGTTCAGTTCTAGGTATGTGGTTTGCTGTTCAATATCAAGGAGGTATTAATATTCTTTAATACTATTTTGAAATGGTCAGAGAAGAATCTGGGCTCATTATTAAAGTATACCAAGAAATAAATTAGAAATAAACAAAAAAATCAATTCTAGACTGTATTTTATGGCATTCTGAGTTGTAAGTATATTTGGATTTAGAGGTCATTATTTGACATAATGCATGTGGGTCAGATAAGTCAAAGTCATAAATTAAATCTAGAATGGCTTTAGGATGCATTTGCATTACAAGATTTAGGGTAGGATGTTCTATTTGTTTACAGTTAAATATGGAATTCCAGTTACTTCTGATAATATAAATATAGTTTTTAAATTAATTTAATACATTGCATATCTCCATTAGGAGTTCATGTTGATTATTGCAAGGAACATAAATATTTAGATATGGTATCAGATTTTTAAAGTAAGAACTTTTACATGTAAAAATAGTACTGTCTACCATCAGGGTCATGATCACTATTTAGGATGTCATCCTGGAATGATATTTTAATTAGAACAGCCGCACCTTTACTTTTATTGTTGTTACCAGAAGCTATAAAGTATTTCAACCATTTTGTATTAATTTCACTCCATTGTCACTTGAACATGTGTGGTTCTTCTAAAAACCTAATTATTTGTTTAAATTTATATAATAAAAGTAGGCATAGCTTTCTTTTTCAGTTGTTGAATCCTATTATCATTCCAAGTTTCAATAGTCCATATCAAGACAGAGAAAGTAATGATGGTCACAGGTAATTATTAAATAAAAAAAATTGGATAAATTATATATATTAAGCCTCTGAGTTATTGGCATTCATATTTGACCACTGAAGGTGAGGGAGATGGTATGGCTTGGAAAAGAAAAGTGGAGAGATGTGTATTTGGGTATTTTAAATAATGAGCTATAAGAAAGTTACTATAATTGCTAGATACAGGCATATAATAAAATGTTCTTCCTAACAAACCGTAGGCCTAACCCTATAGTCTTCCATGTAGGAAGAGTTACTTAGTTGAAAATAAAGCAGATGCTTTATAACAAACATTAGGTAGTAAGAAAAACTATAAGCAGTCCAACAGTACTAGCAAAATGGAGTCAACTATTTGAAATGTTGTCATCTGCTAGAGTCCCAATACACAGAGACTGAATGGCAGAAAAATGGACTTACATATATTAAGTCTAAGATGGCCATTCTCAGAATATTCTCTTTTTCTCTGAAGTATAGCAATCTCAGAGTTGGTATATATAAAACTTCAGATGTGGGGAGCTTACAGCCCTCATCTGGGGGTACAGTGGAATTGCTGCCATGCAAAAAAAGAAATTTAAAGGAGAAGTGCAATACTCAATATTCACTCTTCTCCTATGGTGTTGGTCTTTTTTATTTTTTGGCTTGCTGGCACTTAGTATTTCGAGTGCCGACATTTTAATAGGGAGCCAAAATGGATGGTGATTAAGCTAAAAAACACATTAGGCAAGACAATATAATGCACTGCCAAAACAGTTGTGATACCAAGTAACAGCACTACTCCTGACACAATAAAAGGTACCTGGCAGACATCTGGATGGTTATTCTCTTTATATAATAATAGAAACATAGTGGGCCAGATTCACAAAGGCTTGCACGGAGTCTAAGAGTAGTGTAAGACTCCAGACAGCCAATATGTCTGCCAAGTGATCCAGGAACAGCCGGCAGGGGCGTGCATGAGAGCTCCTAAAAAGACTCTTGTACGGACAGTGTTAGGTTATGCAAATGACCTCACTTGCTGCTGAAAGCTATGCAAATGAGGTAAATTTGTGATCCAGGAAACACTAACCTGTCTGAGTAAGAGTAGTGTTATTTGCAGAAATGTACCCTGTTGGTAACTGAGTACCATTCTGCAAATAGCAAAACGGAGCAATAACAGCTCCAAATAAAGGATGCATTCAGTTGAGGAAGCATGCCAATGGCCAAATATAAGGCCATTGGCATTTATATGTGTTGCAAAATAATAAAAAATATTTTTCCCCCGATCTCCGATGTTTAAGCATAGCGCAGCGTTGCGCAAATGTGCTGCACACTAAAAACCATAAAAAAATAAAATAAAAGCCAAAAATAGGCATTTTATTAAAAATGTCCATCTGCCATGCAAGTGAATGGCAGGCTGAAGACAACATGGCTACTGAGTAGTGGTTGCTAAGGGGGGAAGCTCAGTGTGAGAGATGTAACCAAGCATTAGTAGGCAATCCTATGCAAATGAGTATAAGGATAGAGAATCCCAATTTTCCCTGCCATGTGAACCATGTCCCTAGAGTGTAAGAGTAGGATTGGGGGAGTAATAGAGTAGAAGATAGGTGACATCATGGGGGGGTATGTATCAAAGACTGTAAGCTTATTGGAGCAGAGTGGCATGTGTTTGCTGTGAGTTACACAGGACTGGAAGAGGCGTGTCTACAGTTGTCTGAACTGAAACCAAGAAACCAAAGGCGTACGCTGTGGCTACCACCAAAGTTTCTTGCAAAGATGCTTACATTGTGTGCATGCGTTTGCATGCCTGTACACCCGTCTAAGCCTGTGTGCGCGTGTGTGTGCCCGTGTAAGCCTGTGTAAAGCTGTGTAAGCCTTTGTGTGCGGATGTGCGCCTGTGTAAGACTGTGTGCATGCGTGTGCTCTCATGTGCACGTATTTTCGCTTGTTTGCGTGGTGCCGCCCCATGTGGAAACAGAAAAGGAAGGAAAAGTAGTAGCAGGAAGTTAACCAAGGAGATCTAGCAGAGCTGCCAGATGAAATCAATCAGAATCAGCCAATTACACAGGCAGTACACTAGCCCAACCTAGCCCAGCACTTAAAACTCTGCAAACAACATTACCCCATGTTTTACTCAGAAACACTGCAACACTGCAGCATACAAAGAGAAGTGAAAACTTAAAAAGCTTAACTGAGAAAAAGAATGTTAGGGGCTACCATTGCTATTATAAGGCAACATGTGCAAGATGCTGAGGGTGGTGCCATTGCGGATGTTGCTGAGCAACTCACAGTGAGGAGACGGAGAAGAGTGTACAGACCCAGGGTAACCTACCAGGGGCTACATGAGCTGGAGATAGTGGAGCACTATAGAGTGGACAGAGAGTTCCTGCAGCAAATTGTTGAGCTGTGCAGGCCACACCTCACACACAAAACCAACAGAAGAGAACCCATCCCAGTGGAAACCAAGGTATGTGTTGGCCTAAGAATAATAGCAACAGGTACCTTCCAGAGACCAACTGGTGATATGATGGGGATTTCACAGGCATCAGCATCCGGGGTACTGCACCGGTTCCTGAATGCCATGTCAGCACATGTCGGTGATCATGTATATTTCCCCAATTCCCGTGAGGTATTGGCCAGCAATATGCATCTCTTCCAGCAAATAGCGGAATACTCTGAGGTAGTGGGTGCAATTGACTGCATGCACATATACATCAAAGCACCAGCCGGTGAGCGGGGGTAGGGCCTACATCAACCGCAAGGGCTTCCACTCCATCAACTGCCAGGTCGTGTGCGATACCCAGGGCATAATACTGAATGTGTGTGCTGGCTGCCCTGGAAGCTACCGTGATTCCCATATCTGGCATCTGACGCAGCTGTACCAGACATTTGCCAATGGGGACATCCCTGACAGTCACCTAGTGGGGGATGCTGGATACGCACTGGAGCCATGGCTGATGACACCCATCAGAAATGCATGCATACCTGAACAAGAACTCCATAATGAGGCACAAACGCAAAATGCAATCAAGTGTGTGTTTGGGATGCTCAAGTCACGGTTCCGGTGCCTAGCCTTGCAGTACTCACCAACTACATGTACCCAAATTGTCATGGTATGTGCCATGTTACACAATATGATCCTGAAAAAACAGCTGCAGCAGGAACAGCATGGGGCAGGGCCAAACAGCCCCCCACCATTGCCAAGGCCTGCACAGCATGACTCAGAGGAACAACCTGAGCCTGCCCCAGTAGGCAGAAGGAAGCGTGCCCAGTATGCCTTGGCCTTGGCAAAGAGGCAACGCATAGCACATACACTGGCTCAGTAGGAACCCTGGAAATGATACCTCTCTCTGACTCACACATAAAATAAAAGAGATGCCTAACTTAACACTACCTGTTTCCAAACATGTATAGGGAGTGTAGTATGTGCATCTGACATAGGCAGCGCTGCAGCACCACCGGAGGCATGATTGCCATGTTTTAAGCAATATAAAGCAGTGCTAAGCAGCATTTACCAATATTTAGTATATGTAAACAAAATTGCCTGTGCTAACTAGCACAATGTTGGGCAACATTGAGCAATGTTGGGCAAGGTCGGGCAAAGTCATGCAAAGTTGAGCAAAGTCAGGTAAACATGCTCATATTTGCTTTACTGTTCCTTAAGCAGTCTGGTCTGTCCAGCATGAAAATAAAAAGCAGTGACAGGGCTGGAACCCAGGATACTGTGCACTATAGTCACAGTATTGAACCACTAAACCATGATAGTATTTCAGTGGCACAGACACAGCAGGACAATTGTACAGTAATGCAAACACAAAGAAATGCTGTATCATGTCCCTAAAGAGGCATATGGGTAACATCCCCCACAGGCCTATGCAGACAGGGAACATCAGGCCAGGTGGTGTGATGTGGGTTGTGTAGGCTATGAAGTCACAATCTAATATACATGACATTAGACGCTAGGATCTGTAGCACAGTAGTATGCCTCAAGCCAGTACGATAGGCAACAGTACAGACTGAAATGGTGTACCGTACATTGCAGTGCAGGGATAGCAAATGTGTATAAGAGTCAGCTGAAACCCTCATCCTATGTACACCCACAATAACAATCAAGTGTGCCCTTGGGTAGAAATGTACAAAGAATAGCTGCCCCCCCGTATGTAGAAATGCTGATAAGTCTATGCAAAGTGTCTCATGGAAGCCCTGCAGGCACAGCATGATCCCTGTTGATCTATGACACAAAGGTGAGCCCTGCTGTAAAGATACAACTTGACTTTCCATACACATATAGAATAAATGTCTATACTGGGTGTACTAACACACTCCAACAAATGTAGTGGATTTCATTCAGCATCACACTGAAAGGTCATACTGGGTATGCTCACACACTTAAAAAATGAAGCAAATGTCAGGCAACAACATACTGAAAGGTCATACTGGGCATGCTCACACACACATGCCAAATACGAAGGTGATAATAAGGGATCTATGGACAAATGTGGATAGACATCTCTACTTCCAGAAACACATTCACAAAGTTGTCAGAAAATCATGTTATGTGTTCACATAAACTGCCAAGGTCTGTGCATGTAGGTCAAAGGAGGTTCCCAGTACTCATCAGTTATCAGACCCTTCAGAGAGTACCACAACACACTTGTGATGAATCAGACCAGGCACGTTCAGCAGCCAGAAAGACCACTGAAGTACACTAACAAGAGGATTACTGGCCTCAAACAGTTGCCCCATGCAGCAAGACTGAATGTAACCCAATCTGTACTCTGTTGCATATTGTCTCCTCAGGAGATCTCTGCCCAACAGACAAGTCCATGTCATGGCTACACTCAGATCTGTACTGAGTTACAGCTCAGTGGCACTAAATATACAGACCCAGCTGATATTGCCAACATCCTGACAGATAGGATCAGTGTTAACTGTACCCCCCTCTCACCAGTGAAGGAGCACACCTCCATAATGGAAGACTGCAAAGTTGTCATCACGACTGCACAGGTAAAAAACACTCTCCAATGCCAGTATCACAGCAGCCATGGGACCAAATAACTTCACAGGCTGTGTTCCACACAAACCACAGAACAAACAGGCACCACACTGACGTACCATGTACAGTCATAGCCTCACCTCATGCTTTGTGCCTGTTGAATGGTGCACAGTGACAGTTACCCCACTACACAAGAGTGGAGACACCACAGACCCCAGGAACTAGTGCCCCATTAGCCTGACAAGCCTGCTCTTCAAGGCCATGGAATATATCATCATACAACATATAAACAATTACATGTGTAATCCCCAAACCCTGGACCACAACCATGCTGGGTTTGTAAAATGCAGATCATGTCACCTAAACCTGATAGATGACATTGAAGCAGTCAACAGAACAGTTGACAAGGGTAAGGTGGTTCACACAGCCTATGTTGATCCTGCCATGGCTTACAACACCACCCCACACTCTGGAAATATAGATAAACCCACTAAACTAGGTATAAATTGCTATGTCACAAGATGGTTGCCAAGAGGCTTACTGACAGAACA
Source organism: Protopterus annectens (assembly GCF_019279795.1). Classification (NCBI taxonomy): domain Eukaryota; kingdom Metazoa; phylum Chordata; order Ceratodontiformes; family Protopteridae; genus Protopterus; species Protopterus annectens. The sequence continues at coordinate 1,085,334,082 of NC_056725.1, forward strand.
CACACTCTGAAAGTAGCAGACTCCAAGTATGACTTTGGACCAGTGACGAGTGCAATACCACAAGGTCCAGTCCTGTGTCTTGTCCTGTTTAGTATCTACTTCCCTGAAGTAAACTTTAACATGGAAGGTCTGTGGCTACAGAAGTTACCAGAGAACTGCAAACTAGGATCCATAATTGTAAACACTAAAGATGTGGACATCCTAGAAAAAGGCCTCACTGAGACAGATGGCTGTTGTCAAAGCCATGGGCTCTAGCTCAATGCCAAAAGGTGCATTGTCATCCCCTTTGTTAAAACCTTTGTAGCCAAGAACTACAGCATAGGTGGTAGTATACATAACACTGAAAGTGTGACAAGAGACCTTGGGTCACAGGTGTACACTGGACACAAGTGTGATAATCACATCCCCGCAGTAGTCAGGAAACCCTCCTATGTGGCACACCTCATCACAAAATGTGTCTCATGCAGAATAGAAGAGGACATTGTTCCCCACTACTAATCACTCACTAGAACTATAATAGAGTACAACGCCACTTTTGCTATGTACCTCACAAGACAACTACAACAACTGTAAAGCCTGCAGCAATACCTCACAAAGAGCATTAGCAGCCAGAAATACATGCCATACACAGACCATCTCAAAATGCTCCATCTGTACCCCCTTGCATATCACCTACTCAGATGTGTTAACTGCCTAACATACAAAGCTATGTCAAATGCAGAGCTGTTGGACATGCTCCACGTAAAACACTCAAAATCCCTCTGACCTTTGGACCCAAAACCATGAGTGAAATACAAAAGGAAGGGGTGTACCCGTTTACCTTATGAATACCCACACCTTCAGGTTAGTGGCACAGCATGAGGGCTTGGAGACCATGCAAGTGCAACTAACATTGGGCAAAGCTGCTCATCAGATTGTAGCCTGCTACAGATCACCTACCTTGTCACAGGAACCTCACTCAGTATTCCTGAGAACAGTGGAAAATATAGGGGTCCTATCAAACACCATCATATGAGGTGATTACAACTACCCAAACATTGAGTGGGAGAATTACTTGTGTACAACATCCTTTGCCCAATGTTTCCTAGAGTTTAAAAGCTCTAACACCCTGGAACAGCTGGTCACCATGCCCACTAGAGGTGACACCATACTGGACATGATCATCACCAACATGGGGTACTAGTGTTCCACAACAGAGATAAAGCCCTCGCAGGTAATATCAGATCATAAAGTAATCACACTGGACATCCGCATCCTGACCCCCCACCCAGTCAATGAAACCACCGTGAAGACATTTTCAAAAGCAAACTGCACAAGTCCCAAGACAAAAGTGGAAAGTTCCAAAGACCTCTTGCTGTAGGATAATGGCATACAATCTGCCGAATCAGTTACAAGTGAATCCTATGAGCATCTACAGGGATGCATGGATCGAGACATCACAAATAAAACCAAGATACACTCCTCCAAAAATAAGAAAACAATCTGGTGGTTGTTGCCCATGAATAAGCTAGACAACAGAAGGAGGAAACTAACACCTGATATAGCCAGCTTCACTAAAGGAAAGGCATCACTGATCATTATTAGGAAGAAGTAATGATCACTCATAAATAATTCAAGGACACTTTCAAAAGACAAATTGCCAAGGACTGTAAGGATGACAACCACAAAGCCTGCGGTAGCTATACCAGACATGTAGGTGTCAACTTCCAAATATGCTGTCAGCTACTGACAAATGGCAAGGAATACACTGAACCAACTTTCATTGCCCACATCCTGGGGGACAAGTTCAGTGCAAACTTCCCTATCCTACAAATATACCTGTGGAAAAGAGAGCTCACAATAATGTGTATAGCGTGTCATGTAAATGCATACTCCTGTTGTATCATAAACCAGTTAGGTAGGGGTTTGAATCCTGCACTTGACAAGTGTGTGTCTGTTTGTGTGTGATCTCCTTGGAGAAGAGCAACCATTTTGGAGAGTACTCATACAATTTAACAGTGGTATACTAATCTTTGTCAGGTCTGATGATGTCAGCATCCTACAAATATACCTGTGGAAAAGAAAACTCACAGTAATTTGTATAACGCGTTGTGTAAATGTGTACTCCTGTACTATCATAAACCAGTTAGGTAGGGGTTTGAATCCTGCATTTGACAAGTGTATGTGTGTGTGCGTGTCTGTTTGTGTGTGATCTCCTTGGAGACAAGCAAACTTTTTGGAGAGTGCTCATACACCTTAAAAGTGGTATACTAATCTTTGTCATGTCTGATGATGTCACCATCCTTCAAATATACTTGTGGAAAAAAGAGCTCACAGTAATGTGTATAGCATGTCGTGTAAATGCATACTCCTGTAATATCATAAACCAGTTATGTAGGGGTTTGAATCCTGCACTTGACGTGTGTGTTTATTTGTGTGTGATCTCCTTGGAGTGGAGCAACCTTTTCTGGAGAGTACTCAAACACCTTAAAAGTGGTATGCTAATCTTTGTCAGGTCTAATGATGTCATCATCCTACAAATATACCTGTGGAAAAGAGAACTCACAGTAATGTGTATAGCACGTCGTGTAAATGTGTATTCCTGTAGTATCATACACAACGTAGGTAGGGGTTTGAATCCTGCACTTGACAAGTGTGTGTCTGTTTGTGTGTGATCTCCTTGGAGAAGAGCAACCATTTTGGAGAGTACTCATACAATTTAACAGTGGTATACTAATCTTTGTCAGGTCTGATGATGTCACCATCCTACAAATATACCTGTGGAAAAGAGAACTCACAATAATGTGTATAGTGTGTCATGTAAATGCATACTCCTGTAGTGTCATAAACCAGTTAGGAAGGGGTTTGAATCCTGCACTTGACACTTATCTGTAATAACCTTGGAGAGACAAAACCTTTTTGTAGAGTAGTAGAACACCTTACAAGTGGTATACTTATCTTTCTCAAGTCTGATGATGTCACCATCTTACAAATATACGTGTGGAAAAGAGATATCCCAGTAATGTGTATAGCACGCCATGTTAATGTGTTAATGCGTACTGCGCTAGTATCATGAAGTAGTTATGTAGGGGTTTGAATCCTGCACTCGGTGAGTGTGTGTGGCACTGTTGGTCAATGTGTAGTGGGTTTTGCTTTTACTACTGTATGACATATCAGTATGCATTGCACATGTGAGGTAGCTGTGTGGCAAATACATATACGTACATGTTACCTCAATTATTGCATGTGTGTGAACTCTGCTTTCTCCAAGGACACAACTGTCATCTTTGCCAGACTGTGCTGCTGCTTCCCAGACCTTAGGTCACATCTGCATGCTTGTGACAAGGCCAGCCATTGCAGTGATCCCTGGCCTAGGTCATCCGTGTCACACACACTCATTACGGTTACTATTGAATTGTGTGAGTGAGGGTTTATGGCCGAGGTATATGTTAGACCAGTTCTAACGCAGCAAAGTCTGTCAATGATGACTATTCATTATAGGTGTACAACAACCTTTGTGGATATGCATGCAAACCCCTTACTGCATATGTGATCCACCGAGGTATTTCAAAATACCTTAGGAAATGTGATTATCAAAGGAGAGATGATGTAACACGTTGCATGTACACATCTGTACCTGTTCATCATGTTGGTGGCTACTACCTATGTGGTACTGTGGGGATACTATGTTCCGTAAAGGTGGATGACTATGCTTAGTTTGGCTAATAGCTTTACAGCATGGGTTTGACAACAGTTATCTGTCTGTATGGTACCCTTGTGGAGGATGTGTGTGTCATCTGGAGAATGCATTATAGGCCACAGTATGCATTACCAGACGTGGACGGACATATCCCTACTGTGATTGCTTGTCCCTAAGAGAGCTATATGCCAAACAGGAGTAGTCTCAGTAATGGATGCAGGTGAATACCACTGGTTACTGGCATAGTATAGTACCTGAAGGATCCAAATTTTGCTTTTAGCATTGCTGCCTCACAGCAAGATGTTCTCCGGTTTGATCCTCGGCTGGGATGCCTTCTGTACAGAGTCTGCATGTTCTCCAGGTGCTCTGGTTTCCTCCCACATCCCAAAGACATGCTGTAGGTGGATTGGACACTCTAAATTGGTCCTAGGCATGAGTGTGTGAGTGTGTCTGCCATCTGTGGAAGGTTGGGTGCTGGGCTGGCAACTCAAAACCGTAAAACTCCACTGCCAACAGTGGAGCAGATGATCTGCTGTGGTGACCCCTAACCGGGAAAAGCCGAAAGAAGAAGAAGAATTTATATACACACATTTTCACATTTTTCTATATATCTCAACAATCAAGTAACACAGACAGAACTCCTTAGTCTCATATGAAAGTTCACAGCTAGATGAATAAAATGCTGCTGACTGTATGTGTATAACTTGAGTGGTTACTGAGATATTGTAAGTTGTTTACAAAATATTACAAATGTAATAGTTACTATGTTTACTGTGACTTATAAGATTTGGTGTATGACCTAGAAACTAAAGAATACGACCACTATAAAAATAGGTTCTGCTGAAGAGTTTGCTACACTTCTTTCATAATCCCTATGGTTCCAGAGATATGAACATTTGTTTGAAATCTGAGGACATAATTTGATTCTGTCAAAAGGCTTAGGCTCTACATATTGGAAGTTACAGTACAAACTTCCTGAGCTCCATTGGTGTGAATGAGTTAAAGAATGTAAAAGTCTCCCTCAGAGGCGAGTTATCCTGGCTACATACTGGCAATCAAATAATCTCCTTTCTGACATTTTCTCGATCCTTTGGAATGAGAATAAACAGAAAGAATGTCATAAGAAAGGCCCTTGACAATCAGTGCCCTTACCAAAGCACCTTATGACCTTGCCCAGAACTCACTCAGCTCTAAATTATCCACAGAGGAATCAAGTCTCGTGAAGTGATCCTCAAAATTAATATCATGCGAATACACTGAAACACACACATACATGGAGGAAAGATACACATGCATAGAAAAAAAAGTTTTGCAGGGGCTTATTTTTTCAGATTCATCAGATGCAATGCACACTTTCTTGGACTCCGTTTGCACTGCTGAATTCCTCAAGCATGAGAAGCGTGCCTCTTTTGTTACTAGTGCCTGCACAGTATGTCAGGAAACAGTTTTAAAATAAAATAATAAAATAATGTGCAGCTAGATTCCCTGTACAGACAGAAGATAAATAGTTGTATGCTCTACATCAATGGCTAGTCTGCTTTTTCTCTTTAATATAAGTTTGTTATCTTAATCCTTATGTTGATATAGTCTATGTTATGTGAAGAAAAAACTCTCCAGTTATTTTAGCCTAATTACACTATGAACTCCCATTTGGTCCTAAAGAATTAAAACCCACAAGAGTATATTTACATATTTCACAGACATACAGCGCATATTAGTGTATACAGAAGAAGCGGTATAAATTCAAGAATGTTCTAGGAACTACTGTAAAGCATCAAATAATCTTCTTCTTTTGGTTTTTCCTGGTTAGGGGTCACCACAGTGGATCACTGTCCGCTCATGATTGGCAGTGGAGTTTTACGGTGTCAAGTTGCCAGCCCAGCGCCCAACCTTCCACAGAAGGCACACACATGCATGCACTCATGCCTAGGGCCAATTTAGTGTGTCCAATCCACCTACAGCATGTCTCTGGGATGTGGGAGGAAACTGGAGCACCTGGAGGAAACCCATGCAACCACAGTGAGGACACGCAGACTCCGCACAGAACGCACCCCGGCCACGGATCGAACTGGAGAACCTCTTGCTGTGAGGCAGCAACGCTAACCACTGCACCACCGTGGCCGCCCGTAAAGCATCAAATAATAATATAGTAAATTAGAAATTACAGTTTCATAATAAAACAGCTAAGAAGTTTTTTTTTTTTCTTAATACATTTAGATTTCTGGCTGGTCAAAGTTGCCCAGTAAACAAATATCCTAATAAAATGACCACAAAAAGCACAACATGGAGATGGACTAAAAAATAATAACTGGTAGAATTATATAAGGGAAAGTTTTATTCCATATATTAATTAAATGAAGTGCAGAGGCTTGCAGAAGTTATTCATACTTTGTTTAGTATTAGTAGGAGTCTTGTTGGTTCAGGTATACATTCATTAAATTTCACAGCAGTAAAGATAATCCTGCCCACTTCACAAACCAATCAGACTCTTCACACACTGTGGTAAAGAAAGGCTTAACACCACAGTAAATGAGCAAGTGGCAAAGCTTTGAAGAAGCAGAACGAAAGGAAGTAGAGTTAAGAAAGACCAAGTTAGATTAAAATGATTTCACTGCATCACATTTTGTTTTCTTCTCTAGAATAATCATATAAGAAGTCATTCACAGAGCATCCTACTAGTATTGTTAATTATAATGAAAAGTAAAGATATAACATGTACAGGGCAGTATTCTCTTGTGATTATTTGCTTAGGGGCTTATTTCATAAATTTTATAAGAAAAAAATCACAACTTATGCCATAAAATCTCAAAAGATATGTTGTTGTTGTTACTACTTGTGTATTGTTGTTGCTGCTGCAGTTGCTTTTGCATTTAGTGCAAATATTGGTTATGTGCAATTAAATTAAACTAAATTGAATAAATAACTTGTATATTGGGTGTCGCAGATTATACTATATTTAAAATGCTTTGTACTTTATTACATTTTATTTTTTACTGAAGATGAGGGGATTACATTTATCATCTTTTTAACATTATTTGCATGCAATTAAGTTAGTTTGCAAAACTGATGCAAAAACAATGCATGATTTATAAAGCCATCTGTTAAGAGTTAGCATTTTAATATATACCCCAGCCACTTGTAATCAAGTGAAAGATGAATTCCCTCTATTTGTCTGACACTCTGCTAAATGGAAAGAATTTCTTGAGTACTATTTTTTTCTGCATCTGTTTGAATCTGTCCGACGGTGTTATTTTTATTTCTCCTGTGATTGAAACTGTGGTTTATTGTACTTAGATATTTAGTATTCTTGTGTTTTCTATTTTATTACAGTAAGGTGAAAAAGCATCAAATGAAAAGCTGCAGTCTGCACTTGATAGGCACATGGAAAAATCTGCATTTCCACCCAGTGCAACAGAGCATCTTTCTAAACTCAATGCTTTATGGTGAGCATTCTGCAAACTGATGGCTGCATGACAGCACGAGGGAATATCTGCAACAGCCAATCATATTAACTGAATATTGTGCACCTGGAAATAAAGTCTGCCACATAGGAACGTTAGGAGCATTAAAACTAAAATCATTACCACTGACCCAATTGAAGCAAATGGATCACACATCCATTCAGCATATTCTCTGCATTGTAAAAAATGTAAAAATAACATCAGTTTTTATTGATGGCACTATGCTCCACCTTTCCAGATACTGCTAAACTTTCATTCATTGAGGCAATATCTTTGCATTAACCAAGTTCTACAAGGCCTTAAATAGTGCATTTCTCTTAATGGATACTAAATCCAACTTCTTTGTAACATTTGGCAAATCAATGAATCTTGGAAAAGGATCATCACTGTCAAATGTTCCAAAAGCCATTTCTGTTACTGAGCAATCAAAAGTTATGCATCCATGTATAGAAAAAATAGGAATGCGCCACATTCCCAAACATGCAACTCTTGATGCCAGAGGATACCAGGTAAATTCTTGAATGTGCCAAAGTTAGATCAAAGGTAGATCATCCTGAACTGAAAGTGTTGGCTTAGAAACAACTTAAAGGCTTGAAAACCTGGAAAAATCACTATGCATTTTTCAACTCCTATTTTGCCATCCAATCTTCCAAATAAGCAGGGGAGTTGGAACTGCACATTGACTATTCTGAATGTTTTTTTCCTTGATATAATTCTTCAGAAATGATCAGTCTAAGAATTGATCTTTATTCATCTTCTCTATTTCAGACATAAGAAACATACTTGAATAAAATACCCTGCCTCAGGAAGGAGAAAATAAATTTTCTGTAATATAATTCATTAATTTGGGCTTTACTAAGGTCCCTGGTCTTATAACAATGTATTTGATGTCTCTAGAAATTTGCAAACTCTATGGTATTAACATAAATTATATACTCCATGTAATACATTTTAATCTAATTGCCTAGGGAAGAACATTCCAGTTGTAATGCCACCTATATGCTGCCTCTAATTAATATCACTTCTTTAATTAGATGTGAAGTTGGATCTGCTATATCCTCAACTCTTCCAAGTTTGTATCACATTATTTTATTCACAAGAGCATGCAAACTGAAGCTTGAGTGCAGCCATTCTCAAAATCCATGCACTCAAGCACATCATGTTAAGAACACATGTAACATAAATGAGAAGCATTTGTTGTAGCAGACCAAACTACCCTGCACCTCTCATGAGGGTGACATCTCATCACCTTATGGATTTTACTTTCTTATTCTCACTCTGCATCTTCTGAACTTTGGTGAAAGATTGATTGTTGACACATTATGTAGCACATACCTGACTATTTTTCATCAGCATAGTCCACCCACAATTTGCTACCACATATATATTAAAACCTTGTTCAACTGTTAGGGGACAAGAAAACATGGCAACTGTCACTGTTAATAGCTGGTTAGAGGCAGCTGTACCCACAATGAAGAAATATAGAACTAATGCAAAAAAAAACACCCTGGTAGAATCTCAAAATCATGCTGTATAACAGAAGGAAGAAATTCTTGCCAAAAATTAGGAGATGCAGTACCCAGCAGGATAAAAGCATTCTCATCAAACTAACCAAACAACTCAGGGAACAAATAAGTCTACCAGAGCCAAATTTAAAGTAAATTTGGCTTCTCAGGCCAAGGACAACCATGAGGCATTATTTAGCTATGTCAGCAATTTCAAAGGCAATACACAAATGTGCACAGAACTCATTGTAAATGGAGCCACTTATACTGAGCCAGAAGATATAGCAAACCTATGGGCCTCTCGCTCTCAGCCTTCTATCAGGAAATACAATCAAATATAACTCCCCCTACTTTCATTAAGGAACAGGTCCTTAATGGTCTCTCTAAGGTCAAGGACACTGCATCAAATGACCCAAACAGTATCCCGGGATGCCTTCTAAATAGCATGAGACATGACCTATCTGGCCCCCTGGGTTAGTTATTTAACTGTAATCATCAAAAAGGCTTTGTGCATCAGGAATGGAGAAGAGCAACAATCATCCCTCTGCACAAAGGTGGGCAATCTACTGACCCTGTAAACTACAGACCCATAAGTCTCAGCAGTCGTATATGCAAAGCCATGGAAGGAATTATCATGGAAATTATCAATATTGATACAGTAAACCTCCAAACACTGGAACCAACCCAGTTTGGTTTCATTAAAGAGCAGGTTATTCATACTAAACATGACGGACTTCTTTGAAAAGGTCACCAAAGCAATGGATGAGGGCAAAATGGTTCACAGTGTATTCTGCTTGCTTGGTTTGAACAGGTGAATAAAAATGTTTGCTGCAAAGCTTGAGTTTAGTTTAGGTACACAAAACAGATGCAAAAGCAGGTAGACAGTTGCTTTTCAGAGTAAGAAGGAAAATAAAACTCTAGGAGGTAACCAAGGGTATGCAGATAGTGAAGTGCATATAATACTTTGGTATCTATTACAGTGAGTTTAAACCATGCAGGGACTTGTAAGCCATATGTTTCAATCACACCATGTCTTTTGTACACTGGTTCCAAGTTCTTATGGGTCTATATCAACAGTTAAGGATCACGAGGACAGGTTTAGACCTGCTGTATCGAGTTAAATGCCCATGTGGCTTCTATGTGGTCCCAAGGTGCAGAAGGCAGTTTTACCTTGGTAAGTTCTTATAAAAAAGCAAATAAACATAGAAAAGAAGGCATGTGGTTAAAGAACAAAACTCTATCAGATAACATTGCCAGTTGTTAAAGACTGAAATATGAGACTCTAAGGGAAGAGTAACTGGCAGTACTGTGTCTAGATGCAAAAGAAGTTGTTGAGCTTTCATTCCCAGAATTTGGTCTACCAACTAAAGAATTTATACATTATGATTTGCTGTTCACGGATTATTTGGGGTGTAGTTGTCCTCTCCAACCAGTAACATGAAGGTCCTAACACCAATCCCCAACACACAAACACACATGTGAATGCGCACGCACACACACACGCACACACACACACACACACACACACACACACACACACACACACACACACACACACACACACACACGCACACATGCACACACACACACACAGACACACACACACACACACACACACACACACATACACACACACACACACACACACACACACACACGCACAGTCACTTCCTCATTCATATCTGCATTCATTCACACATGCATTGCACTTAGTCTCCAGATCTCACACACACACACACACACACACACACACACACACACACACACACACACACACACAGTCACTTCCTCATTCATATCTGCATTCATTCACACATGCACTGCACTTAGTCTCCAGAGCTCACACACACACACACACACACACACACACACACACACACACACACACACACACACACACACACACACACACACACACACACACACACACACATTATTCACCTTATGATTTTGTCCATGATATCTAATATCCCATATTATTTCCTGCACTACTTATTTTACTTTTAACCCCTTAATATGACTATCACAGGATCCCTCTCTATGTCTGCTTTCAATGAGCCCTATTGGAAGTTCAAGTCTCAACACTGCAAGTCTCAAATTTATGAAAACCTAATTGTAATTCAATAGACATAACAGAGAACTATGAAATCACTGTTATGCATTAAAAATGCAAACAAAAAAAATTCATAATCAACTCCCCCATAGTCTTCTATAAGAATGAATTTTAACAGCCCCCCAACATGGCTTCTGCCCCAAAGCACAGTACAACTACTGCCATCTTATTATTCAGTGACACCATAAACAAATACAGGGATTTGGGCAACGTTTCTTCCTGTAAAAAGCTTTCAATCCAGTTTCTCACCCTAAATGCCTGCATAAACTGACTCAACTTGGACTATCCCCTTCTTCATTACTGTGGTTCAATAGCTATTTAACTGACTGGCTCCAGTCTGTAAAATGGCAGACCACTCTGTTACCATATTCGCAAGTTTTAACTATATTCTTGGTCCCTGTGACATCCCTCCTCTGGGCCAGTAATCAAGAAGCCTGAATATGCAACACTGACACCAGTGAGAGATGTTCACTTGGAAAAAAGGTGGGTATACACAGTATTTCCAGGTGCAGCTCTCTGCATCAAGCACAAATTCCCTTAAGAGCACACAAGGAACACGCTCAGTCTGGGGTCTGGATTTCCCTTTCTTTCTTTCTCTCTCTTTCTGCCCTGGCCCTCAATAAGACTACCCACTGGCACAGCTATAGAGTTTGAGTCATCAGTCGTGTGTCGCAGGCCATGTTCTCCACCACCCTCTCTGTGAAACCAGTGCTCTGTGTCCCTGCTCCAAGTAGCTGACACACACACTCTTTGAGATTTAATTTTCTCACACACACACACACACACACACACACACACACACACACACACACCTGGAAAAGGCTGACACAGATTTACTGGCTATGGCCCCCTGCCCAGACTATAAGGTAGATACTGCAACCAGGACACTCCAAAACCAGTTACTCTAAGGTTCTTTCAAGGGATCCCAATTATACTGAGTAAAATTAATATTAATACAAATGCTAGTGTTTGACCAATGCAGTAAGGCTTCCAGGAGCGGCCACAATGTCACCAAATAAATATAAGTACTCTCATACAAATACAGAAAAGCAGTACTTAACTAATCTCACTATATTTTCCTGATTGATCTAAAGAATTACTATTCCCAGATTACTTACTAAAGCAAGGCAAAATGAAGTAGGTGAGTGAGCCTTCTAAGTCAGGTTCCAAAAACAGACTGCTCTGAGAATTCTAACTCATCTAGTATTAAAACATCATTTCAGTGCTGGATTACAGAATGACATCACATAGCTCTGGTCATTTGACTTCTGGTTCCCATACTACCCCCCTTTACTAGAAACTGAAACAGAATCAGGCACATATGTGTTACCATACACACACAATTTGTGCTTTTCTGAGATATGTCAAAGCATCTGGAAGCGAAAAAAAAAAAAAAACATTTCCAGCCTTCCAGGGTAGTAATTAGTTCACTGCTAAGGACAATACAGCAGGATGCCCAGTCCTTTCTTTTGCAAGCATTTTGCCTCTGGCTGCAATCAGAACTGTAAGATACAATCTTTATGGCCTGCCAGATAATTTAATTTCAGACTATTTTTCAGAGTTAGCTGAACTGAGATTAGCCTCTTCTCTTCCAGTATGCTCTGTTACAATATTAATTTCAACAGTTATAATACAGTCTGACATACAGGTGTATTTCTTTTTTCTGTCCAGCAGGACCCACTGTTGGTGCATTTTTTAACACAAGCAGCTTTACAAATACATTTTCAACATAAGCACTTGTACAAATCAGTTTGATATACAAATGACATATAATTTTTTTACAAAACTCCAGCTGGCTATGCTGACATATGTTACACATCCATTGCCCTACTTCTCCTGGCATGGCTAGCAATACCTCACATCGTCACAGTCCCCTCCTCTGTAATATCATTATCAATTACCTCTATACCTCTGTAGGTTCAGCCTTGCATATGCAATATGTTGATGATTCTGACCTTATATGTGCAGCAAATAGCTTGCCTCAACTCTTCCATAGCATGCAAGAAGCTTTTTCCTCAGATTACAAATGGCCTTATAATGCTCATTTACTACTCAACCTTAAAAAACAAAGTTTTTGCTATTTTCCCCTAAACCCCAAACACCTAATGGAGTGAATTTCAAAATCTTTTTAATGACAAAACTATAACTGAAGTAGTCCCCAATCCAAAACTTCTTGTAGTGATTATAGATGATATCCTTAAATATGACCTGCATGTTCAAAATAACATAAAAAGAGACTCACCAAAAATTAGGAATGCTGTACAAGCATAAAAACGTCCTTAGCAGCACCACCAAAACCACTCTTGCCACTACCTACCTTCTCCCATCTCTTTCATATGGTGCACCCATCCTAACCAACCTTCAAACTTCTGTTAAAAATAAACTGGAGGGATGCTATAATAAGCAACAAACAATACCACAGACACCACTGTATTGCCCTTAAGGCTTTGAATTTGGTCACACTGCCTCACCACTTAGATTATATATAGCTTATCTGTAGACAAAACATTATTCATAAAGCCGATGACTGCCCTCTGTTTACTCTTAGTCTCCATTCCTATTACCCCAATAGACTACTTTGACCTAATGAACAACATCATTTCAACATATATAAACCCGAGAAATCATATAGCCAATGTTTGTACTTGTACACTGTCACTAAAAATGGTATTGCATTCCTCTGCAAATTAGATCTACCTCTAACTTCTCCAGCTTCAAGCTATGACTAAAAGACTACCTAAATAAAACCTGTTTCTGCTCCTGCATTACTCCAGGCTGCACTAGTAACTTTGCTGTTTCCACTGCCAGGATACTTTGACAATGTTCAGCGAGATGGAAAGAGTAAAATCTTTTTCTTAAGACAAAGAACAAATATGTTTTTGCCTAGGCTGTATTATCCAGTCATCTCTGTTCCAAAGTGTGTTTAATGTCATCTCTATTAATTGCAACTTGCAAATTATCTATTGATAATGTTCTTTTTCTGCTTGATATAGCTATGCAGATATTTGCAGTATGTATGTATGTATGTATAGGTTCACACTGCATGAAATGAAGCTGAATTTTTACTTAATAAATTATTCTTCTGTATTAGTTTTTGTAAAAATGTTAACTGTAATCATATTATCTCAATGCGGAGCTCATCTTCCCAGTACTCCACTGGAAATAGGATATTATTCCATTCAGACTTTCCCAGTAAAGAAATGTCAAATAAATAAAATGGGTCTATATTATATGCTCAAAGTTTTAAAACTTTGCTCATACAATTGATCTTATATGAGCAAAGTTTTAAAACTTTTTTCATATAAAAAAAAAAATAAATAAAAACAAAAACAACCTACCTGAATGCTCTGAGCAGGGGCCCCCCCCACAGCCCCCGCTACTTAAATATACCAACTCCTAGATCACACTACAGTGAAGTAAAGGGAAATGTTCCCTACGGCGATCACACTTCACTGTAGTGCGATCTCGGAGTTGGCATATATTTAAGTAGCAGGTGGTGTGGTGGGGGGTGCAGAGGGCTTGCCCTTCTCAGAGCATTCAGGTAGGTAGTTTTGTTTTTATTTATTTTTTTTTATATGTTCGAAGTTTTAAAACTTCACTCATATAGGGTCGATTATATGACTGTCTAAGTTTTAATACTTCAAGCATATTATATAGTCCCAATAAAACTAATACAGTGTTTTTTGCACTTCACCCTCAATGTCTGGGGCCACACCCCTTTTTCCCCACTACATATATACACTACCTCTGAGACTGCTGTAACAGAAATGCAAAAGAATTATCAATAATTTCTGGTAGAATATATTTTTCCCCATACTCACTTAAAGCTCCTTAGTTCCAATGATAACACGTGCACTCATTCAGCGTACAGCAGTAACCTACTTCTTTTTCTCTTGTATTTTCAGATTTTCATGCAGAACTGTGCTGTTTCCTATATAAAACTGTTCCAGTTCTATGGAGTTAATTTAATTTGCCATATGTTTTAGATCTCCCAAAATTGCCAACTCATTTTTTATTCCCTTGGTCCTTTGTATATCAGCCCTGCAACAGATTTCTGCTTTATTCTCACACAAATGTTCTTCCAAATAGTAAGCAATAGCAGAAAAAAAGAACTAACCTTGTCTGTCATAAAGACAGATTAGTCAGAAAAAGCTGAAAGCTCTTTACAGAAGGGTTGAAATTATTACTTTGGAAGTGACCCTGGCAACACTATGAGGCCTCAAATTATATTTTCCTTTGGATGGATATAAGACACAAAACTCAAATATTAATCATTTAGGATGCTTACAATTTCAGCAGGTTCAACAAAATACAGAGCTTTAATTGTAGTCTGTCTTTCCATCTACCTATTATTTGAATCTGTCTTTATAATTATCTCACAGCACAAATAACACAGACAACACATATAGCAAATGCAATTATATAAATGCCAGCAATGATAGTCTTATCTTTCATAATGTAAATATTCAACTAAAAGCAATATATTTTGAAATAAATGGGTAAATTTAAGATATCCACTAAAAATAAATGCACAATTCTGTTCCATAGCTATGTCTGTTAAAGAAAATGTCAAAATGGTGAAATTTCTATGAAAGTTTTTACCTTTTTGAATTTTTTTAATATGTGTTAATGATGGGTTACTTCTAGGCATTGATGAGAACATTTCACATCTGAAAAGTATTCTTCATGCTTTGCTTTTTCATTAGTTTCCCAGCTTGTTTTCAGTTTAATTAAATAAACAAATGCAAAACAGTTAAAAATGTGATCTGCCTGCTTAAATTAATCTCATTACTGTGAGAAGCAGGATGAATATGTTAGCTCTTGTATGATAAAATTTATTTATTTATTTATTTTACATTTGTTAACCGGGCTAGTCTGACTGGATATATTTCCATTTTCAGCAGAGGCCCGAGGAGAAAAGCTCCACATAGACATAGTAACTGTTTCATAAGATACAATTATACTGTGTCAGGAAAATATTATACAAAAAAAAAAAAAAAGAATAAAGAAAGAAGAAGAAAAAAGAAAATTACTTTGATTTTTGAAAAGCAAAGTAGTGGTACATTTTTCTATTTGTTGTTGTACAGATACAGTTTTGTATTGCACAATGAGTGAATGAATGACTGAATGGATCTATGAATGAATGAATAAGAATAATGTAACTAGAAGAATAAGTCTGGAGCACATAGAAAGCCTACTGTTCTACTGTTACAACCATGCTCTTGAAATAAATCTTTAGTTTTATACATTATACAAAGAATCTACCCAGTAAGTCAGTGCAGTTGCCTAACCTATGCTTCAACTAGTGTTATTTATGAAATAAAGAAAAGTGCCCTTCGTAATTTGCATAATACATCAGTTATTGCATCACTATTAAAACCATACTGTTGGTTATTTAAATCATAAGGTTTATATTTAAAAAAAGGCTTGCCTCATTAAGTCTGTATAGTCTTCCATCCTGTGCTCCATGTAGTGTTATTTTTTAGATCAATTAAACTATCTGCTTTAGTCTGCATACTGCCTTAGTCATTGTCCTATGTCAGCAGTATTAATCTTGCATTTCATACTCTGCGCAACCATTTCTTTCTAATACCTCATTTTCATTGAAATTAAACAGGACAAAAAGTGAATTAAAAGGAATAATATAAGAAAGAATGATGAACTTTTCCAGTGGGACTTATTTCACAACAACAGCAGAATTTGTCCACTAATACTCTTGGAAATGCTTAACTCCTCCCACCCTACCATCTGTCCCCTGTTTCTTCATCTTACATCCCTTGCAAAATCCCTGGAAAACCAGTTTTGTGGCACTTTTCAGAATTAAAAACACCAGCTCCATGCCCTGACAATATGTCTGGAGGGCATTTGGTCCCACTTAACCCATTCCAGTCAGCACTTCCACCCGTGTCTCTCCATCGGCTACACCCCAAAGGTTCTGAGAAGTGCTGTTTCAGTACTCTTGCATATATGTGGATTCTGGACTGACCATGGGAATTATAGACCTATTAGTCTTACTAGTATAACTTGCAAAACCATGAAATATATAAGAACTGAACTAATAATGGATATAGGTGACATTACACTTCTAAATGCATATCAGTTTTGCTTCATAAAATTCAGATCATGCGTGATCAGCAATATGAGTTCTTAGAAAGGTGGAGTGTATGCTGCTTACCTGGAACTTAAAATCCAAAGAAACAAGAAGAGCACGTAGGTAAACCAGGCAGGATACAAAATGCAAAACAATAGTAAAAAAGTCCAAAGCCTGGAAATGTTAAGGTTAAATGCAGCATTTATTCCAAATAGGAAAGAAAATCACAAAGCTTTCAGGATCAACCCTTCACCAGTGTGTAAAAAAGAATTCAAATGCCTTCATTTAAATAGTAAATTCAAACCATAAAACTAATCACATTACACAGTTGTATTACGCACTTCAGTTTAAAGACACATATACAGGGAAAATGTTAATGAAAGTCAGTTTAGCCATAAAATAATTAAGACATTTAACCAAGACCCAGCCACACAAGATGGTATTTCAAAGTTAACTGTCTTCTCTTTAAAATAGGTTTAATGCTTAATGCTGCATTTAAACCTGGAAAACAATCAGCTTCTAAGAGTGTGATCCATGAATATCCACATACTTCTAACTCAATGTTAAGATCCTCCCCTTTTTTCCTTCTGTCTGATGTCAGTCACGCTAAGGTTAAATTTATGTGCGCTTCCTTTATCCTTCATATGCTTGCCCAAAACATTAGTTGCTACCTCTCTACGTATTTCAGATTTGTGTTCACTAATTCTGTCCTTCAACCTCCTTGTGCATTTCCCTATGTAGAATGCTTGACACACCTTGCAGCATGCCATATACACAAAGGCAGTCATATTACAAGTTGCAAAACACCTGAAAGTATATTTCTTCTTAGTGTTAGGATGTATAAATTCACAACTTGTATTTATATCATTACAGCATATGCAATTATAACAAGGAAATGTACCTTGTTTTTTACTTATGTTCAACTTTTTATTATTTTTAAAGTCCTTATAGAATAATCTTTGTTTCAAATTTGCACAGGTACGATATAAGAACATGGGGGCCTCTTTAACTATGCTGATTATCTCAGGCATGTTTTTAAGAATACTCCAATTGTTTCTAATAATATTCTTAACACCCTCTGATCTATGATTATATGTCATGACATTGTGCATATTATTAGTTTTAATAGAATTATGATCAGAATTAACATGGCTAGTATTACTAGAAAAGTGGGGTCTCGTTTTGCCTGTTCATTCCATAATAACCTCATCTGGTGTATGTTTAATGAATTATTATAACCACAGTGTTCAAAATCTGTGGTCATTCTATCCAGTTCCAATTTAAAGTTGGCCTCATCTGTGTTTAGTTGACTGGCTCTTAACATTTGTCCTTTTACTACAACCATAAAAGTGTGTGTGTGTGTGTGTGTGTGTGTGTGTGTGTGTGTGTGTGTGTGTGTGTGTGTGTGTGTGTGTGTGTGGCAATGCATACTATTTCTGTGGACGTATCGGTTGGAGTGTATCTGTTTTCTGTGTATCGAAGTATTAATACCTCCACTACATTTAGTTAGACTAACATCCAGATAATTGATAGTATCCACTGAAAACTGAGCTGTAAATTTGAAAAAGTTAGTGGTTCTATTTAAATATTCTATATATACTTCAAATTCAGCATCATTATCAGCCCACAGGAAAAATATGTCATCCACAAAACATTTACAAAATCATATTTTGTCATAAAAAGGATGCAGTTCACTATAAACAAATTGCTCTTCCCAGCACAAAACAACAATATTGGCATATGTATTTGCCATTGGGATGCCCATCACTACCCCGTTTTTCTGTATGTATGTCCATTCATAAAACATAAACACATTGTTAGTCAACACCACTTCTGTCAATTCACAAATTGTTTCCACATCTCTACCAACCTTGCTACATGTTCTACTTAGAAAGTCACGTAGTGCTTCTAACCCATATTGCAGAGGTATCACAGAAAATAATGATTTAATGTCAAGAGTTATAAATAAAATACAACATTCTGATGTTCATTAAACCAACAGTATAACTGTTGTAAAAAATCTTTTGTATCTTTAATAAAACTTTTAACTTTATATAAATATTTACTTAAAGTAACCTGTAAATAATGAGAAATAGGTTCAGTGACCCAGCCAGAACCAGATACAATAAGATGCATTGGTGGATGGGTTAATCTTTTATGAATTTCCGAGAGACCATACAAAACAGGCGTCATAAAACATGGAACTGTAAAATAATTAAACAATTCAGTACTGATGGCATTATTAAGTTTCAGCTCAAAAATGCACATATTAACTTCGCTTATACATTTAAATACTTCTTCTGGAGGGACTTCGACAAAACTATCAAAGTCACTCAAAAACTCAAGCATAAGCATGTTATACATATCTCTATCAAAAATAACAATTTCACCACCTTTGTCAGCTTGTTTGATAATAATATCATTGTTGTTTTGTAATTTCTCAAGAGCTTGAAACTCAGACAAAGAAAGGTTGTATTTCATTTTTTTCAGACATCATATAATAGTCACGTACGTCCCTTTCACATGCCCCCATAAATGCATTTAAAATGGGATAATTCACTGATATAAACATACTAGGTTTTTTACATACCTGTGTAGATCTATCAGTTGCATCCTTAAATATAAATTTCAGACTCACATTCCTCATAAACAATCTAAGGTCAGTCAGCGCTGTTACAATGATGTCCACATTAGATGGAATGAAACCTATACCTTTTTTCTAAATCTTTAACTTAGCTTCAGTTAATTGAAAAAAGATAGGTTAACAACAGAAAATTCACTCAGTTGTTGTTGTTGTGAGTCTTGCTGCAGTTCTCCAGTCCTCGGCTTCTCCATCTGTTGGACTGCTGACCTCGAGTCTGCTTCCTGCAGCTTGAATTGTCCCTCTCCTTCTCTCGGCTTTTTGATGTATTCCGTACTGCCTGCTCCACTTTCTCTGGTAATGTGATAGTAATTAAAGTCTTTCCCTGCTGAAAATCCTGATTCTGCAGGGTTGTACTATTTGTATTAGTGGGGGGTATGGACCTCACAGAAGTACTTGCTTCTCGTAGTAAATGTGTAACATTGTTTGAGTCTACAGGTTGCAAATTCCTGTTAGGTGAATCTGAGTTAACATTGTGTCCACTGGCAAGTTCATCAGGAGAAAATTCATCTAGTGAGTCCATGGTCTGCTTAACCCTTCACTGTTTATTATTATATCTACCTTCCTGTGTAAAGGGCAGAGGGTATTCCCTAGGACAAGAAAAAATGTGCCCATTTTTAAAATCTTCAATGTCTTGGTTCAATTTGCGTTTCTTAGTGGCAATCAGCTTTTGTTCAAATATTGTTAAATTCTCAAGCATTTTGTTATATAACAATGAACCCTCACTTATTAAAGGTGTTTCAAGCAGTTCATTCTCAATCTGAATAATCTCCTTTTGTAAGTCACATTCAATTTTGTAAAAATATTTATTCATTACTCTTATATAGTCAGCCCCAATTCTCAAATTAAGCTCCTGTCACTTTTTGAGTAACTCGGGGTACGTATTACGGTATGAAGGCATTTTTAAAACCCTCAGACCCTGCTAGACAGGGATCTAGGGAAGTACATATTGTGGGAAGAAATATCCAGGGAATTGTTATGGCTAGGCATGTATAGGCCCTAGGGCCAATAGCCTAGGACCAACCTATGAACCTATGTGGAACAACATCACATTCTAAACATGTTAAAAAACTAAATAATTGATACTGTAATCTTTTAAATGACTGTACCTTACAAGATGGTTAGAAAGGTGCTTGGTGTAACATCTGGAAAGAGGAAGGAGGACAAGGAGACCTGGTGGTGGAATGAAGAAGCACAGGAGAGTATACAGAGAAAGAGGTTGGAGAAGAAGAAGAGGGATTGTCAAAGAGATGAAGAAAGTAGACAGGAGTATAAGGAGATGAGGTGCATGGCAAAGAGAGAGGTGGCAAAGGCTAAGGATAAGGTGTATGAAGAATTGTATAAAAGGTTGGACACTAAGGAGGGAGAAAAGGACCTGGACCGATTGGCTAGACAGAGGGACCAAGCTAGTAAAGATGTGCAGCAGGTAAGGGTGATAAAGGATAATGAGGGAAATGTACTCACAAGCAAGGAGAGTGTGTTGAGGAGATGGAAAGGGTACTTTGAGTGGCTGATGAATGAAGAGAATGACATGGAGAGAAGGTTGGATGATGTGCGGATAGTGAATCATGAAGTGCAGTGGATAAGCAAGGAGGAAGTAAGGATAGCTATGAAGAGGATGAAGAATGGAAAGGCTGTTGGCCCAGATGACATACCTGTGGAAGCATGGAGGTGTTTAGGTGAAATGACGGTGGAGTTTTTAACTAGAATGAAATCTTGGAAAGTTAGAGGATGCCTGAGGAATGGAGAAAAAGTGTTTTGGTACCGCTTTTTTAAGAATAAGGGTGATGTGCAGAGCTGAAGTAACTACAGAGGGATTAAACTGATCAGTCACAGCATGAAGTTATGGGAAAGAGTAGTGGAAGCTAGGTTAAGAAGGGAGGTGATGATTAGTGATCAGCAGTATGGTTTCATGCCAGGAAAGAGCACTACAGATGCAATGTTTGCTCTGTCAGTGTTGATGGAGAAGTACAGAGAAGGTCAGAAGGAGTTGCATTGTGTCTTTATGAATTTAGAGAAAGCATATGACAGGGTGCCTAGAGAGGAGTTGTGGTATTGTATGAGGACTTCGGAAGTGTCAAAGAAGTATGTAAGAGTGGTACAGGATATGTACGAGGGTAGTGTGACAGTGGTGAGGTCTGCAGTGGGAGTGACAGATAAGTTTAAGGTGGAGGTGGGATTACATCAAGGATCAGCTCTGAGGCCTTTCTTATTTGCAATGGTGATGGACAGGTTGACAGACAAGATCAGACAGGAGTCCCTATGGACTATGATGTTTGCAGATGACATTGTGATCTGTAGTGACAGTTGGGAGCAGGTGGAGGAGACCCTGGAGAGGTGGAGATATGCTCTAGAGAACAGAGGAATGAAGGTCAGCAGGACTAAAACAGAATATATGTGTGTGAATGAGAGGGAGGATAGAGGAATGGTGAGGATGCAGGGAGTAGAGGTGGCGAAGGTGGATGAGTTTAAGTACTTGGGATCACAGTTCAGAGTAATGGTGAGTGTGGAAGAGAGGTGAAGAAGAGAGTACAGGCAGGATGGAGTGGGTGGAGAATAGTGTCAGGAGTGATTTGTGACAGACTATTACCAGTAAGCGTAAAAGGGAAAGTCTACAAGAGGGTAGTGAGACCAGCTATGTTATATGGGTTGGAGACAGTGGCATTGACAAAAAGGCAGGAGTCAGAGCTTGATGTGGCAGAGTTAAAGATGTTAAGATTTGCACTGGGTGTGACAAGGATGGACAGGATTAGGAATAAGTATATTAGAGGGTCAGCCCAGGTTGGAAGGTTTGGAGACAAAGCCAGACAGGCAGGATTACATTGGTTTGGACACATGCTGAGGAGGGATGCAGAGTATATTGGGAAAAAGATGCTAAGGATGAAGCTGCCAGGTAACAGGAAAAGAGGAAGGCCTAAGATAAGGTTTATGGATGTGGTGAGAAAGGACATGCAGATGTTTGGTGTGACAGAGCAAGATGCAGAGGACAGGAAGAAATGGAATCAGTTGATCTGCTGTGGCGACCCCTAACGGGAGCAGCTGAAAGAACAAGAAGACCTTACATTCCAAGACAGTTATTTTTTTTCTTTTGAGCCAGCAACAGTCTCATCCACATCAGGTGTCAAGACTTCTCGTGGTTCCCCAAACAGGATAGCAGCAGGTTATGTTGAATTAGCAGCATTTGTTTCACAGAACGACCACTTTTATTCACCACAGACTGTGTCATGTTCAAGGATAAAACTATCTCAATACCCATGGCTGTTCCAAAGCAAAACAACCAAAAATCCAAAGAAACAAGAACAGCACGTAGATAAACCTGGGTGACCAAACCTATTTCTCACTATTTAGAGGTTACTTTAAATAAATATTTATATAAAGTTAAAAGTTTTATTAAAGATACAAAAGATTACAACAGTTATACTGCTGGCTTAATGAACATCAGAATGTTGTACTTTATTTGTGAACTCCTGATATTGAATCATTATTTACTGTGATACCTCTGCAATATGGGTTAGAAGCACTACGTGACTTTCTAAGTAGAACATGTAGCAAGGTTGGTAGAGATGTGGAAACAATTTGTGAATTGACAGAAGTGGTGTTGACTAACAATGTGTTTATGTTTAACGAATGCACATACATACAGAAAAATGGGGTGGTGATGGGCACCCCAATGGCCAATACATATGCCAATATTGTTGTTTTGTGCTGGGAAGAGCAATTTGTTTATAGTGAACTGCATCCTTTTTATGACAAAATATTATTTTTTAAACGCTTTGTGGATGGTATATTTTTCTTGTGAGCTGGTAATGTTGCTGAACTTGAAGTATATATAGAATATTTAAATAGAACCACTATTTTTTTGAAATTTACAACTCAGTTTTCTGTGGATACTATCAATTATCTGGATGCTAGTCTAACTAAATGTAGTGGAGGTATTAATACTTTGATACACAGAAAAGAGATACACTCCAACCCATATGTCCACAGGAATAGTATGCATGCCACACATACTTTTAAGGGTGCAGTCAAAGGACAAATGTTAAGAGCCAGTCAACTAAACACAGATGAGGCCAACTTTAAATTGGAACTGGATAGAATGACCACAGATTTTTGACTGCTTTGGTAATAATAATTCATTATTAAACATACAGCAGATGAAGTTATTATGGAAAGAACAGGCAGAGTGAGACCCCACTTTTCTAGTAATACTAGCCATGTTAATTCTGGTCATAATTCTATTAAAAATAATAATATACGCTATGTCAAGACATATAATCATAGATCAGAGGGTGTTACGAATATCATTAGAAACAATTGGGGTATTCTTAAAAACATGCCTGAGATAATCAGAATAATTAGAGAGGCCACAATGTTCTTATATTGTACCTGTCCAAATTTAAAACAAAGATTATGGTATAAGGACTTTAAAAATAATAAAAAGTTGAACATAAGTAGAAAACAGGGTATATTACCTTGTTATAATTGCATATGCTGTGATGATATACGTACATGTCATGAATTTATATATCCTAACACTAAGAAATATACTTTCAGGTGTTTTTCAACTTGTAATACCTCTGCCATTGTGTATATGGCATGCTGTTAGGTGCGTCAAGCGCTCTACATAGGGAAATGCATGAGAAGGTTG
Organism: Protopterus annectens; assembly: GCF_019279795.1. Taxonomy (NCBI): domain Eukaryota; kingdom Metazoa; phylum Chordata; order Ceratodontiformes; family Protopteridae; genus Protopterus; species Protopterus annectens. Next base: position 1,085,358,220 of record NC_056725.1, read on the forward strand.
AAGGACAGAATTACTGAATACAAATCTGAAATACATAGAGAGGTAGCAACTAATGCTCTGGACAAGCATATGAGGGAGGAAAGAAGTACATATACATTTAACTTTAGACTGATTGACATCAAACAGAAGAAAAAGGGGAGGATCTTAATAATGAGTTAGAAGTATGTGAATATTCATGGATCACACTCTTAGAGGCTGATTGTTTTCCAGGTTTAAATGCAGCATTAAGCATTAAACCTATTTTAAAGAGAAGACAGTTAACTTTGAAATAACATCTTGTGTGGCTGTGTCTTAGTTAAATGTTTTATTATTTTAAGGTTATACTGATTTTCAGTAAAATTTGATCTGTATATGTGTCCTTAAACTGAAGTGCTTAATACAACTTTGTCATTGGATTCGTTTTATGGTTTGAATTTACTATTTAAATGAAGGCATTTTATTTCTTTTTTACACACTGATGATGGGTTGATCCTGAAAGCTTTGTGATTATTTTCCTGTTTGAAATAAATGCTGCATTTGACCTCAACATTTCCAGGCTTTGGATTTTTTTACCATATTTGATGTATAGTACTCTGACATGACAAAGCTACTTGCTGGGCCCCTTTCTATTTATTATATAGAACTCTGACATGACACAGCTACTACCTGGGCCCCCTTCTATTTGATGTATAGTACTCTGACATGACAGAGCTACTTCCTGGGCCCCCTTCTATTTGACGTATAGTACTCTGACATGACAGAGCTACTACCTTGGCCCCCTTCTATTTGACGTATAGTCCTCTGACATTACAGAGCTACTTCATTGGCCCCCTTCTATTTGACGTATAGTACTCTGACATGACAGAGCTACTTCCTGGGCCCCCTTCTATTTGATGTATAGTACTCTGACATGACAGAGCTACTTCCTGGGCCCCCTTCTATTTGATGTATAGTACTCTGACATGACAGAGCTACTTCCTGGGCCCCCTACTATTTGACGTATAGTACTCTGACATGACAGAGCTACTTCCTTGGCCCCTTTCTATTTGATGTATAGTACTCTGACATGACAGAGCTACTTCCTGGGCCCCCTTCTATTTGATGTACAGTACTCTGATATGACAGAGCTACTTCCTGGGCCCCCTTCTATTTGATGTATATTACTCTGACATGACAGAGCTACTTGCTGGGCCCCCTTCTATTTGATGTACAGTACTTTGACATGACAGAGCTACTTCTTGGGCCCCCTTCTGTTTGATGTATAGTACTCTGACATGGCAGAGCTACTTCCTTGGCCCCCTTCTATTTGATGTATAGTACTCTGACATGACAGAGCTACTTGCTGGGCCCCCTTCTATTTGATGTATAGTACTCTGTCATGACAGAGCTACTTCCTGGGCCCCCTTCTATTTGATGTATCGTACTCTGACATGACAGAGCTACTTGCTGGGCCCCCTTCAATTTGATGTATAGTACTCTGTCATGACAGAGCTACTTCCTGTGCCCCCTTCTGTTTGATGTATAGTACTCTGTCATGACAGAGCTACTTCCTGGGCCCCCTTCTATTTGATGTATAGTACTCTGACATGACAGAGCTACTTGCTGGGCCCCCTTCTATTTGATGTATAGTACTTTGTCATGACAAAGCGACTTCCTGGGCCCCCTTCTATTTGATGTATAGTACTCTGTCATGACAGAGCTACTTCCTGGCCCCCCTTCTATTTGATGTATAGTACTCTGACATGACAGAGCTACTTCCTGGGCCCCCTTCTATTTGATGTATAGTACTCTGACATGACAGAGCTACTTGCTGGGCCCCCTTCTATTTGATGTATAGTACTCTGACATGACAGAGCTACTTCCTGGGCCCCCTTCTATTTGATGTATCTGACATGAAAGCTGACTTTAGAAGACAATAGTTGACTAAGCTTGCTGAGAAATTCTGATACTCTTATTCTCCAACAAGCACTGGACCAACTACTCAGCCCTTATCAGAGCCGTCATTAAATACAGTGCTTCTTTGACATGTATCTAAGCAGACACTTGCAACAACTGGAACACAGCGAAGGTTTCTCACCAGGAATTCAGAACATAACCACCCTGTCTTACACAAATCACCTAAAGGCTCTGTCTCTGTATTCATTCTCCTACAGGCTGCTGAGAGGGGATCTATGCCTGGCTTACAGGATCTCTCAGACCAAGCCCTGATGGATCTGTTGCACTTTTGCAAAACAAACAGCAGCAGAAACACTAGATCCAGGGATGTGAACTCCACTTGTGACTTAAATAGTATGTGCTGGAGAAACAGATATGTGTCCCAAAAGACATCTGACTTATGGAATAGACTCCCCATACATGCAAAACAGAGTCCATCCCTGACCCTATTCAAATAAAACCTTGACAACTGGATTGGATATTGTAACTGTACCCTTGGTCTGGCTCCCATGTCCCTTACAGATAGAGGCCATCAGTAAGAAAAGCATTATCTCACTAACACCTTCATCCCTTAGTTGCCTCCCTACTAACATGCCCCACATCCCATGACACTTGAGATACAAATGGGTTTGGGATGTATAGCTAGGCATGCAAGAGCCCTAGTGGTCATTTGCCTAGGAACAACTTATGAACCTTTGAACATGCTTGTTGCATTAATCACACCTCCCTTCAATGCCAAGTAAAGCATCAGTTTCCTTTGTCAAACGTAACATCATCTAAAGCCATAAAATTAAGTACCACTTAAATGTGACTGACTTATCAGAGAACTTGGCACCTTTGCTGATACCAAGGTCTGGAATGACCACTGTGTCACTGGTGTAGTTAGAACATCCTTCTATATTCCATATGGTATCAGGAATGTACTAGCATCAATTAAAAGAGGTATGTAATTACCCTGGAGTTTTCACTATGCATATGGTTAAAAAAGACACTGCAGTGCTAATAAAATTATCAGTTTATAGAAAAGATATTTTCATTTTACAATAATAAAAATATTTAACTAAATGATACATAACAGTCATTACCTGTACTGTCATCGTATACAATTGTGACTGTTTTCCACTTGAAGAACTGCACCAGGTCCAGAATTGCTCGACTGAGAGAGGAGAAATCAGGATAGAGGCTGACAAAGAAGGAGTCTTTGTTGTCTGAAACTTGATGTTTCCATCTGGTTTGTATGTGTGGAACTCCCAGTGCATTGCAGATCGACTGCACTGCATTAGCTGAGGAACTGTGTGAAGGTCCAAAGATGGCTGCTACTCCAAGTGACAGCTGATCGCAGGCTGAAGAGGAGAAAAAAGTCTGTTAATTTTGAGAAGAGAAAAAAGGAATGCACTATCAAGTATTAATCCAAACAAAATGTGACTTGAAAGATTGCATTTTTATTTTCTCATTTGTGAAATAAAATGAAATTGTCAGCTGCGTAATTTCTATGAGAAATATAATTGAACTGTAAGACAAAGTCACCTCATAGTATGACGAAAAAACATAGCTCTTTTCAACAGCAGTAATATGTAAAACCATCTACAACTCCAGTCCTTAATTCCTGATAACATCAAATGTATTAATTCAATTATAAATGTACTGTAACATTCCCATTTTACTGTGCATGACAATAACACAGGTTACATGAAACTGCTACACCTCCAATATTCAGTGGATGGACTACTAAACCTGTACACATGCAATATTTAAAGAACATAATCTGGTCATCTGTAATGCTGCAGATTTCTCTATTTTATCCATAAACCCACAACTTATGCTGCTCGTGGACTTGTAAGTGGACACATATTTAATGATGCTATCTGATCATGTTATATTGCATTGTTCTGTACAAAAATGTCTCCTACAGCATAAACACCTTGCATAAATTAATCAATGGACTCCATAAACATTCAGACATAATAATGGATACAGTTGCTCCTTAGTAAGTACCTGATATGTAAATGGTATATCCATGATAAAACTGCTAAGTACTAACAGAGTACAGTCCTTCTGTGCCAAATTCTTCTATTCTGTGGCAATAAGTTGTTTGTCTTTTTGGCTTTTCCCGGTTAGGGGTCACCACAGCGGAACTCCGGTCCGCTAATGACTGACAGTTGATTTTTATGGTGCCGAGTAGCCAGCCTGATGCCCAACCTTCAGTGAAGTCATGCCCATTCATCCATGTCTTTCAGAGGCCACTTGAACATGGGGAGGACATGCAGACTCCACACAGAAGGCACTCCAGCCGAGAACTGGACAGGAGAATCTCTTGCTGTGAGGCAACAATGCTACCGCTGTACCACCGCGACTTTCATTCTTAGTACTCTGTTATAATTAAAACTGGAATAACAAAACTAAAACACTAATTCCTTCAGGCCTAATACTATATGTATGTGTGCGCTTGCATGTATTGGAAAGTGTGGGTGTGATGCTGATATATATATATATATATATATATATATATATATATATATGTGTGTGTGTGTGCGTGTGTGTGTGTGGGTCTACTTCAGAAGACTGACAAGCCAAACGACTGAATCCCAAAATACTGAAAAAAGCCCCACCCCCTGCAGCCCTCATGCGGGGGCTGTGTCCCTCACACCCCCTGCTAATTATATATCAACTCCAAGTTTGCCCAACAGTGGAGAAGGGGTAAATTCCATCCCAAAGTACTTTGAGTTTTCATTATTTTGGGATGCAGCCTTTTTTTTGTTCGTCTGAAGTAGACTCATGTAGATACAAACATATATATAAAGTACGAAAAACTAACAACTGTATAAAAGTAGAAATAGATTCCAAAACTGCAAGTAGGGTAAATCTTGTTCGAATTTATTTAAATCAAACACCACATATAAGCACTTTCATCTCATGAATGAGACTTCTTCAGATAAAAACTATGCATGTGCTACACCTACTATATAGTATTTTAGTAACCTTAATTAATTAAACAATTAAGCAAAAAGAAATTATTTATGAAGCACTGAAACCAACTACATTTTTTTTTTTTTAAAAATTCATATAAATGTCATTTTGTGCCATGAAACATTATTCAAAACATACAAAAAACAAAATATGTTTAAAAATGTTTAAGAAATATATATGTGTTTAAAAATTTATGGAAAATATAATTTAAAATTGTAAAAAATTCTAGTAAATAAACACAGATAAATGAATGCAGATGAATAAAATATCTCCCTTCATTAGTATAGTAATCAACAGATTTTCCATAGATTTATAATTGATCTGTAATAGGATACATTTCAGTATTGCTAGGAATAAAATAAGTATATAAAACATATAAAACAAATATATTAAACTTTTGCTGCCTTTTCAATAAGAATAGGCTTAATGCTAATATATTCATTTAAGCCAGGGGGGTAATTAGCCATAAGTCTCAATTGCCATCTTAATTCCCTGTTTAATAATAAATACTTTGTATCACCTCCCCTGCTATTATTTTTAACCAAATATATAATACCAAATTTAAAACTACTAAAAGATGCACAGGTAACCAAATGTTTATATAGGGCACTAGTGTCTTTTTTGGTCCTAATATCATAAACATGTTCATATATTCTATCTTTTAGTGCCCTTTCGGTTTTCCCTATATAAAATGATGAACAATATGTGCAAATGGCCATATAAACCAACATCCTACTATAACAGTTACCTTTACAAAATTTAACAACACTATTTAAGCAATTGTTCAATTTAACTGTTTCTTCCTTGAAGATATATTAACATCGTGCACATCTACCACAGGAACTAGTTGCTTTTTTAATAATCTCCTTATTGCCAGCTATTTCAAATGACCTTTTAAAATTCATTCCTGTCATAAATAAAATGTGGTTTATTTCCTATCACTTCGTATAATTCATTATTAGTTTTTAATGTACACCAATTGGCTTCCACAGTTTCTTTAAAAAAATCAGAAAACAAGTTAAATTCAGTAACACAAGCCCCCTGATAATTTTTTGTCACTTTGTCAGATTCAACCTCAGCTTTAAGCGGTTCACCTAATAAAGCCTTGTATCTAGTACCCCAGCTATTATAAACTTCTTCCAATACTTTACCAACTAAATCCCTGGGATATCATCTCTCAATTAACTTTTTACCAAGAAAAATGAATTCATCAAATAAGTCAGAAAAGTCGGAGGTCATCCTAGCCAATCTGACAGCCTGACCCTTAATCAAACTTCTTTTCTGATGGAAGGGGTGTGCACTATTGTGGTGCAAATAACTTTTGCACCATGTGGCCTTACAAAAAATTCTAATCTTAAAACCAAGCTGTGTTTTATAAACAGTGATGTCTAAGTAATTAATACTGTAGTCGTCGACTACATGCGTGAAAGAAAGAAAATTAGTTGTGTTATTCAAATATTCAAAAACGTCAATTATACTTTCCTTAGTGCCATCCCATATGACAAAAATGTCATCCAAAAATCTTAGGTAGCACTTAATGTGTTCATTATAAATACTTTTTAACACAAATCTCTCCTCCCATGCTAGCATCACTAAATTAGCAAGCTGCCCCCATTGCTACACCGCTGGTTTGTTGGTAATATTCACCTTCAAAGCCTATATAAATATTGTCCAAAACCACTTCCATTAACTCCAGAATTAATAGCTTTTGATCATAGGGTAAATCCAAATGTTTATAAATACATTCCTCAAAAAGTTCATACCCCTCAACCCATGGTATGCAAGTAAATAAATTCTTAACATCAGTAGTTAAAAATATACAACTTTCTGACCACAATTCTTTTTTTATTTTACTATGAAATTCCCAGGAATCTTTAATTAAATGTTCCTTCTTAGTGACAATATTTTTAATAAGACTATCTATGTACACTGCTAGTGGATGTGTTTTGGAATTCCTAGCTGAGACAATAGGTTTAAAAGGGGGTTCAATTATAGATTTATGAACCTTAGGTACCCCAAAAAACTGAGGAATAATAGGATGTGTTTGTCTCAAAAAATTATAAGTTAATTTGTCAACTCTATTTTCCAATAGATATTCCTCTAAAAGGGAGTCAATTCTACTTCAAGCAATTTGTATTTTGTTGCATGAAACTAAACAATATGTATTTGAATCTAACAACATATTAGTTAAAACATTGTTGTATTCTTCTTTATCAAATAATACAACTGCCCCACCCTTGTCCAGCTTCATAATCTTAACTTCTTTCTGTGTTTTCAATTTAACAAGCAACTTCTCTTCCTCCCTACTGAAATTGTGATGTTCCACTTTTCCTTTGTTTTTTATATAAATATCATAAATTTCATTCGTAACAATGTTTTCAAAGGTAATAAGTGCCGGATGTAAGGGTGGGTTATATGTATTGTGCCTCACTAGGCCTCTGTTAGTAAAAGAATTGTCTCCAGAGGCTTTCTTGTGAATCAGTTTAAGATTTAATTTCCTAAGATATCATTTAAAATCCACTAAATATGTACTAAATCACCATATTGCGATTTAACAAACTTAAAACCTTTTGAGAATAAATTAAAATGATTCATTTCCAAAGCAATAGAAGTATAATTAAAAATTTTGAAACCTTTATATTCAGAAACTATGCCATCAGTGTGTGAAATAACTTTTATCTGCTCTTCTTCCCCACACTTTTCCATCCAGAATTGTTCCCATAGGAACTTATTGGGTGACCCGGGTCGGATGGAAGTCTGCTTTTGTTTGCCAAATGTTCTGACCTCCTGGGGCCTAAAAAATGTTCATGTGGTTCAGAAAAGGAATCAAGTTCATCTAAAACTCTATTTGAACCATTGTTTTCATGGTTATATCTACCTTGAAGTTTAGTTCTTTGTACATCATTGTATTCAGCTGTAGCAAATTGCATAGGGTGAACCAATTCCTGTGCATTATTTCTATTTTTGAAATTATTAAATGGTCCTGGATACATTTTACCTTTTGTGTATTGTTCTTTATCCCTCGTAAACATTTTGTGTTTCCTAACAAAAACCTTGTTGATCCTATCATCTGTTTTTTTCAGAGCCCTTTTATACAAGTATTTATATTCATCAAACAACAAATCTTTCAGAATATCGTCACATTTAGTTTGTTTAAATCTACTAACAAACCATTCATCTGCATTTCGTTATACTTAATCAATTTCAAAATCAAACCAAATCCACACTCATCAAAAAAATCATGAAAATCTTTTAAAACTATGTCAGTGTATAACACACCAAACGGATATTTAAATATTCTAAGTCCCTGAGGAACTATTTTGTGACTGACACAACAATGCAAATATCTGTTGTTTATTTGTAAGCATTTGTATTTAAACAGCTTTTTTTCAAATAGATAAATCAAATCTTTAAGCGTAGGTAAATTAGTTTCATTTAAATCATGTCCAACCATATTACCTTGTAAATGCTTAACAGAAAAAGATGTGTTAAATTCAAATTTATTGTCCATCACATCTTTAAAACAAAATGAATGTTGGTTATTCTCAAAATTATGTGTCTCTGACACTGTACCACCAGCACCAGATACTGTCTCGCTAGTACTTTTATCAGCGTAATAAACAGTACCTTTAGATTTTACTTTATTGCTTTTCGTTTTTGGGTTGGTTCCAGTTACTGCTTGGAGGATAGTTGAGGAACTTATTGGTATTTGGTGCTACCTACTATGGAAGGTTCCCCTGGTGATTCGACTATTATTGGAGAGGATAATCCATTTAGTCCTCGCAGTTTTATTAAGACACAGCAAGAGGTTATAAAAGTACGTGAAGAGCTGGCTTCTTTAAGAGGCGATTTGACTAAGCTTATTGACTTGTTTAGTCAAGCTGAGCCAGTAGATGGAGCTATTTCCACACGTAATTGCTCTGTACATTGTTTGGCGCAGTTTCTAACGTCATCTCCATGCTCTAGTGATGCGAGTTATGGTGGTAGTAAGACGAACGCGAAGGAAAATGAACCAAGTGAACGGAGTAATGGAAGCAAGGATGGAGGGGTCCCTTTGTCACCATTGGAAGGACATAATGGACAAATTAATGCGAAGGAACGATATGACCGGGTTGCACAACAAAAGAATTTTAAATCTAAAGGTACTGTTTATTACGCTGATAAAAGTACTAGTGAGACAGCATCTGGTGCTGGTGGTACAGTGTCGGCGACACATAACTTTGAGAATAACGAACATTCATTTTGTTTTAAAGATGTGATGGACAAAAAATCTGAATTTAACACATCTTTTTACTGTTAAGCATTTACAAGGTAATATGGTTGGACATGATTTAAATGAAACTAATGTTCCTACGCTTAAAGATTTGATTTATCTATTTGAAAAAAAGCTGTATAAATACAAATGCTTACAAATAGACAACAGATATTTGCATTGTTGTGTCAGTCACAAAATAGTTCCTCAGGGACTTAGAATATTTAAATATCCATTTGGTGTGTTATACACTGACGTAGTTTTAAAAGATTTTCATGATTTTTTTGATGAGTGTGGATTTGGTTTGATTTTGAAATTGATTAAGTATAACGAAATGCAGATGAATGGTTTGTTAGTAGATTTAAACAAGCTAAATGACGATATTCTGAAAGATTTGTTGTTTGATGAATATAAATACTTGTATAAAAGGGTTCTGAAAAAAACAGACAATAGGATCAACAAGGTTTTTGTTAGGAAACAGAAAAAGTTTACGAGGGATAAAGAACAATACACAAAAGGTAAAATGTATCCAGGACCATTTAATAATTTCAAAAATAGAAATAATGCACAGGAATTGGTTCACCCTATGCAATTTGCTACAGCTGAATACAATGATGTACAAAGAACCAAACTTCAAGGTAGATATAACCATGAAAACAATGGTTCTAATAGAGTTTTAGATGAACTTGATTCCTTTTCTGAACCACATGAACATTTTTTAGGTCCCAGGAGGTCAGAACATCTGGCTAACAAAAACAGACTTCCATCCGACCCGGGTCACCCAATAAGTTCCTATGGGAACAATTATGGATGGAAAAGTGTGGGGAAGAAGAGCAGATAAAAGTTATTTCATACACTGATGGCATAGTTTCTGAATATAAAGGTTTCAAAATTTTTAATTATACTTCTATTGCTTTGGAAATGAATCATTTTAATTTATTCTCAAAAGGTTTTAAGTTTGTTAAATCGCAATATGGTGATTTAGCACATATTTTAGTGGATTTTAAATTATATCTTAGGAAATTAAATCTTAAACTGATTCACAAGAAAGCCTCTGGAGACAATTCTTTTACTAACAGAGGCCTAGTGAGGCACAGTACATATAACCCACCCTTACATCCGGCACTTATTACCTTTGAAAACATTGTTACGAATGAAATTTATGATATTTATTTAAAAAACAAAAGAAAAGTGGAACATCACAATTTGAGTAGGGAGGAAGAGAAGTTGCTTATTAAATTGAAAACACAGAAAGAAGTTAGGATTATGAAGCCGGACAAGGGTGGGGGAGTTGTATTATTTGATAAAGAAGAATACAACAATGTTTTAACTAACATGTTGTTAGATTCAAATACATATTCTTTAGTTTCATATAACAAAATACAAATTGCTTACAGTAGAATTGACTCCCTTTTAAAGGAATATCTATTGGAAAATAGAGTTGACAAATTAACTTATAACTTTTTGAGACAAACACATCCTATTATTCCTCAGTTTTTTGGGGTACCTAAGGTTCATAAATCTATAATTGAACCCCCTTTTAGACCTATTGTCTCAGCTAGGAATTCCAAAACACATCCACTAGCAGTGTACATAGATAGTCTTATTAAAAATATTGTCACTAAGACGGAACATTTAATTAAAGATTCCTTGAAATTTCTTAGTAAAATAAAAAAAGAATTGTGGTCAGAAAGTTGTATATTTTTAACTATTGATGTTAAGAATTTATTTACTTGCATACCACGGGTTGAGGGGTATGAACTTTTTGAGGAATGTATTTATAAACATTTGAATTTACCCTATGATCAAAAGCTATTAACTCTGGATTTAATGGAAGTGGTTTTGGACAATAATTATATAGGCTTTGAAGTTGAATATTACCAACAAACCAGCGGTATAGCAATGGGGGCAGCTTGCACCCCCATTTATGCTAATTTAGTGATGTTAGCATGGGAGGAGAGATTTGTGTTAAAAAGTATTTATAGTGAACACATTAAGTGCTACCTAAGATTTTTGGATGACATTTTTGTCATATGGGATGGCACTAAGGAAAGTATAATTGACTTTATTGAATATTTGAATAACACAATTAATTTTCTTTCTTTCATGCATGTAGTCGACGACTACAGTATTAATTACTTAGACATCACTGTTTATAAAACACAGCTTGGTTTTAAGTCTAGAATTTTTCATAAGGCTGCATGGTGCAATAGTTATTTGCACCACAATGGTGCACACCCCTTCCATCAGAAAAGAAGTTTGATTAAGGGTCAGGCTGTCAGATTGGCTAGGATGACCTCCGACTTTTCTGACTTATTTGATGAATTCATTTTTCTTGGTAAAAAGTTCATTGAGAGAGGGTATCCCAGGGATTTAGTTGGTAAAGTATTGGAAGAAGTTTATAATAGCTGGGGTACTAGATACAAGGCTTTATTAGGTGAACCGCTTAAAGCTGAGGTTGAATCTGACAAAGTGACAAAAAATTATCAGGGGGCTTGTGTTACTGAATTTAACTTGTTTTCTGATTTTTTTAAAGAAACTGTGGAAGCCAATTGGTGTATATTAAAAACTAATAAGGAATTATACAAAATGATAGGAAATAAACCACATTTTATTTATAGGACAGGAATGAATTTTAAAAGGTCTTTTGAAATAGCTGGCAATAAGGAGATTATTAAAAAAGCAACTAGTTCCTGCAGTAGATGTGCACAATGTTCATATATCTTCAAGGAAGAAACATTTAAATTGAACAATGGCTTAAATAGTGTTGTTAAATTTTGTAAAGGTAACTGTTATAGTAGGATGTTGGTTTATATGGTAATTTGCATATATTGTTCATCATTTTATTTAGGGAAAACCGAAAGGGCACTAAAAGATAGAATATATGAACATGTTTATGATATTAGGACCAAAAAAGACACTAGTGCCCTATATAAACATTCGGTTACCTGTGCATCTTTTAGTAGTTTTAAATTTGGTATTATAGATTTGGTTAAAAATAATAGCAGGGGAGGTGATACAAAGAATTTATTATTAAACAGGGGATTAAGATGGCAATTGAGACTTAGGGCTAATTACCCCCCTGGCTTAAATGAATATATTAACATTAAGCCTATTCTTATTGAGAAGGCAGCAAAAGTTTAATATATTGTTTTATATGTTTTATATACTTATTTTATTCCTAGCAATACTGAAATTTATCCTATTACAGATCAGTTATAAATCTATGGAAAATCTGTTGATTACTATACTAATGAAGGGAGATATTTTATTCATCTGCATTCATTTATCTGTGTTTATTTAATAGAATTTTTTACAGTTTTAAATTATATTTTCCATAAATTTTTAAACATTTTTAAACATTTTTAGCACACATATATATTTCTTAAACATTTTTAAACATATTTTGTTTTTTGTATGTTTTGAATAATGTTTCACGGCACAAAATTACATTTATATGAATTTTTAAAAAAAAATGTAGTTGGTTTCAGTACTTCATAAATCATTTCTTTTTGCTTAATTGTTTAATTAATTAAGGTTACTAAGATACTATATATAGTAGGTGTAGCACATGCATAATTTGTATCTGAAGAAGTCTCATTCATGAGATGAAAACTCTTATATGTGGTGTTTGATTTAAATAAATTTGAGCAAGATTTACCCTACTTGCAGTTTTGGAATCTATTTCTACTTTCTTACAAACATATATATACATAACTGCACATGTGTGTGTACGCATGTGTGTGTTTAAAGAACCACAAACTCTAAACAATTTTGGCTGACACTTCAAAGTAGTCAAGCACTAACAACTCATTTAAACATTGATACTTTATTGAGAATAAAAAAATATTAACTAAATGAGCACTTTTGCCCTTAACCAAGCTTCATCAGATCTAACTCCACTTTACATGACAATCAGTACATATATGCTTTAGCGCTAATGAATGTGAATAAATTCTCATGAGTAATATTCTAAATTTCTAGAAAAGTATTTGTAGAAAAAAACTGTAGTTTAGATTGAAGTGTTATTTTTCCCAGAAATCTCAAGGTTGTAGACAGATGCAAGTTATGCAAATTCTGTAATTATTATACTGCACTGGCCATATAAACGGTGTAGGTAAATTGTAGCTACAGTCTATTTCTGGCAGCATTATCATTAGTTTATTGATCATCCTGTTCTATGGCGAACAGCTCATTAAATATACTACAATCATTTTATTTGAATATCCTGATGATGAAAGCGTTAAAAGTATCTTTGGAGTGGCAGCAGAGGGCATGCACATTGTGGGGGAGTCATTACACCTGCTTACTGGCATAGCTGGGGATAGCACATTTGTGGTGCTGTTCAGTAAAGCTTTTTAAATGATTAGGTGGTAGAAGACAGGTAGATGGAAAATTACTGAGAGGTTGGATACCTGCTGTCATTTTCCAGGGAACCAAAGGCAATCCCTCAGTGCAGTAGGACTTTGACTGAAGACTGTGAAAGCAAAAGGAAAAAGGCCTTAACCAGCTGTGCAGACTAAGGAGGTAGAATGCAGTGCATTTGAGAGGTTCATAACATTTGGACATATACACTGAGCATAACTGCCTGCACTACCCTGTATTGTCTACTCTCTGTCTCACCATATTAGGGTCCAAGCATTATACAACTGGCTCAATTTTTCACTCAGATGAAAGGAAGTAGTATGGCTTTAGGTGTGAGATCTAGCCCCCCCTCCCCCCAAAAAATCTGTATTAAAAATAATGATCCCTAATTTGCTGCCGGAGTACGATATGCTTACTTGTTTATCTAGTCTCACAGTTACCACCATGGAAATTCCCATCAGAAACTGTAATGCAAAAAAAAAATGCATGGACTGCACTGTAACCCAACTAGCCTTCATATAAATCTGGTGGCCATTTAGTGAACATTTGTCAGAGATGAAAAGATTTATCTAAACAAGTGCATTACATACATTAAAGTTTAATCCAAGTTCTGACTAATGTAGCTGCAATAAATCACTTTAACAGTCTGGCAAGTTAGCAGAGACAGTTAAAAATGAGTATCCATATACCTGTCCTGACAAGAAGAAAAATGGTCCTTTTGTGTGTGTGTGTGTGTGTGTGTGTGTGTGTGTGTGTGTGTGTATGTATATGTGTGTGAGTTGAGATCGTTCCTCAGTCTCTCTTGCATTCATATGTAGCTTTAGAAAGTCCAGTGCAACAATGACATTATGTTGCTAGTAGCGTGCAAGCCATTAATAATACAATAATCATGTTGCTATTGCACTTTCAATGAACATCATGCATTCATATTGGTTTTGCAACACAACAAAGTAATAGTGAAAAGCAGACAAACTGATGAACAAAGGCTCCTTTCAGCAATACAAGTAATCTACCTGGTCAATAAAGTCACAACAACAACTTAATAAAGTTAAAATGAGGAATTATTCAGCTATGGTGTTTGTTACATAACCATGTTGTTGAACAAAAGCTAAACATTGCCCATGTCTTTTATATAGTCTTTGTGATCTGGAAAGACCTGTTTTCTTTATCATAACTAGTTATCTAGACCAAAGAAATCCTTTATCATTTCTGATATCCAGCTGGGTAAATACTGTAACCATTTGTGAAGTGACTATAAACATAATCCTCTCCCAAGGCTTATTTGTGTGTAATGGAAGCTATGTTTGCACATACAGACACGTGTACACATACACACATACACACACACACACACCACACACACACACACACACACACACACATATCTATATCTATCTATTTATACATATTTATATACACATACATTGGTAGATAGTTATATACTTTGTGTACAAATAACAATATATCTTTTCTTTGCCAGAACCATAGCCTCTGTGAAAACACATGCATTGGAAGGAATTATACATGTAGCATGCATACTATGTATAAAGAAACCGTTTCATTATATTCTCAGAACATTCTAATTTCACCTTGTGCATTGCAGTAAGCCAGTCTCTTCAGATTGCACTGATTTGTAGTCAAGTGTCTTGTTTTTTCTACCTGACCTTAAGAGACCCAGAAGTCATCCAGGCCATGCCCTGCCCACATCTGAGTAAACTGCACTTTAAATGAGCATCTTACCTCCTTAAAAGGAGAACAAGTAAATATTTCATATTCCATTCTCCATCCTTTATTCTTCTCTCTCATACTAGGCTTTTTTTTTAATTTGCTATTACTTTCCTGTTTCCAACTTTTCTTTTTCAGTGGTATGGGCAGTATCTTTAAGAAACAAAAGAAGTTCAAGATAGATGTCATAAGCTTGACAATAAAATATGAACACATCAGCAACCATGCCAAACCACACAGGGCCAGTAACTCCAGAATTCCTCATCCCTTATCACTGGACATTTTCAAGATCACAAGGTATGCAAGTGGAAGAAGCGTGCATTTAAACAAAGGTGTCTAGGTTTATCGCAACACCCAAAGCACTATGGTATATTCCATTAGCTGGAAAAAATGTTTATATCCTTCAGATCTGCAAAGCTATGCATTTAGTTATACATTTATTTGTAAAATACAATTCTCTTACATTTCTTCACTTTTGAATTATCTGCAGCTTCAACCAAACTAAGCAAACCAGTTCAAGATGTAGATCATCAGAAAAACCCATTTTTTTCCAGGGAAGCAATTATTTTTTTGCAGGCCATTTGGCTTTGCTCCCCCACATTCCCATACCTAAAACTATTAATACTCATCCACAGAGGAAAATCAAAAAACCCACAATGAATGATTACCATTGAACAATTGTAACATACACTAACAGTGATTTTCTGTATCAAACAACAACCAGATAGGTCATTCAACATCCTGGAATTAAAAATGGTTTCTCATACATATAGTCAAACAATAAAATACTTTCTTGTGTCTTGTGGCTTATTTCTTTTCATTTCCATACTGTTCTAGGTCACAGAAACTGATTACATTTTCCTTTATTTCCCAAAAGGAGGAATGTGACAAATTACTATCATCCATTGCACATTAATAAGTTACTTCAATTATCCAATTAACTAGTGACATGTAGTACTAATCCTTCCCAAAAGAAAACCAACAATACCAATTAGTATATTCTTGTAAAGGGCTGTTTTTGTTTCAGTCATTGTATATTAGAATAAAGTACATAAAGTGAATTCTTCCACGGATAAAGTTTGTTTGACATACAGCAGCATGACCAGCATATAGTTTTGTGGATGACATTGAAAACACCTTTTCTGCTTATTTCAAATTTAGTTACATAAATATAATTACTATTTTAGCCAACATTTTACTTTTAAAAATATTGGTTCTGCTCGTTTCAGATACAGTTATGTATTTTGGTTTTATAACATAAGTTTTAGTATATTCCAGGCTGTTGCAGTTTTCTGAGATTTTAGCAGTTGTTTTTTTGCTTCCTTTTTAAACCGTTACCTGTTTGCATTCTCCTCTCATTTGTAATTAAACATTTTCTTTTAAACAGAACATTTTCAGAGTTTAGTCTGTGGTTTAATCACTGTTTTTCTTGCTCTCATGGATATATTTAAGACACCATAGACATGTTGCTATAGAAACAATCTTGAGAGATGTAAAGCAAAATGAAAAAAAAAATGATGTCTGCAGCTTTATGGAAGCTTAATACAATTAAGAGATGGGAGGGGGGAAGTTGGCATAATGGTTAAGGTGCTTACCTTACAGGCATAAGATGCAGGGTTTGATTCTCACAAGGGGTAATTGGCTAGGCTCAAAATGGCCCACAACGACAGTTAGCCTAGTACTAATCTATGAAGCTATGAACCTAATCTATGAGAAAATTCCCTTGGGAATCCATTTACTGACTATCCTTTCACATTTCATTAACCACTGTTCCTTTTAAACTTAAAATGCACCCTAAGATAGGAAACGACTAAACAAATGTATACCTATGCTTACAAGTATATTCATTATATTCATGTCAGTGCTGGCAAATATTAGTTAACTGACATTAAAGATGTAGGGATAATTTGCCAAACTTCCATATGACATAACTTACTATTTGAGGTACTTAAATTCATGTCACAACATTGATCATGTTAATATGAAGATCACACAAAGAAAAACATCAGAATTATGTAAACAATAATTGCAAAATCTCCTATTCACCCCATGTGCAATGGCCCACTATAAATTTACTAACTGCACTGTTACACAGCCAAGGGAAATGGGAAAGTGTCAGAAGAAAGGACAAGCATTCCTACTCCCCACCTGTTGCACTCTGCTTCTGGAAACATAATGATGAACTGCCATAGGAAACTCCCCTTTTTCTCACATTAAACATTTTAAAATGTACAGAACAATACAAGAACCATGGATATCAAAATCCAAAACACACTTTGAATAACAATAATCACTGTTAGTGTATTTCACTATTTATTGTTTGAGCCTCATATGCTGGCAATTTAAGTACAATTTGCACATAACAAGCAACACTCTAAAGAATAGAAACAAAAGCAAAACAGAGTTTAGCAATTCCAAACAAGTAATTTAAGAGATGCAGCCTTAGGTTTTGTTACACAGTGCCACCTGGTAATAAAATGTGTAATGTCAGATTTCTTTAAGACTGTAAAAGTATGCTCACTCATTAATAGTAAATAGTAGTACTGTTTTGTGATGCATACTGTATATGCTTTTAGTTGGGCATCGGGCTGGCAACTCGGCATTGTAAAAAACTCCACTGCCAATCATGAGCAGACAGGTGATCCACTGTGGTGACCCCTAACTGGGAAAAGCCGAAAGAAGAAGAAGAAGCACTGTATATGCTTTTAGTACCTCACTTAATAATGACTAAGAAACAGGACATAATCATTTATGGCATGAAGGCTTTTAACATGTTTCATTCTGTTTACAGTGGATAAGATGTCAGTAAGTTATGATGTTACCAGTTTTATTTATATATTTATGTATTTATTTATATATGTCTTTGCTCTCACTGAAAGTCTGACTGGGCAGAGCCCATTTTCAGTGAAGGACTGGGGAGAAAAGTGCGTCTAGGTTTAAGCATCGAAGGACATTTGCATCGAACAGCTAAACATTGAACCCTATCCATCAACTGTTCATTTCAGTGAACAGGAAAGTAACTACTTAGCCAACACTTACCCATCTGCCCTTTTCCCACTGTCGTGCAGTCTCAGAATTGGTATATATAGTAGGGGGTGGGGGTGGGAGAGGCAAAGCCACCCCCCCACCTTGGTACGTTTTAAATATTGCAGTGTGCTTGAAGGGGAAGTATTGACTAACTAGTTACTTTCCCTGTTGAAAAGATTTACATTTGTTGAATGAATATTTGATGGATAGGGTTTTGGATGCAAATGTCATTCAATGGTTAAACATAGCCCTGAGAAAAGCTCGACCACAACACATTTATATTAACAAGTGATTTTCAGACAGTTTTCATGTTATACAAGACAGGTATATACAGTAAAGTATAGACTCTACAGACACAATTTTGATGGAAATACTTTAATTTCCATCACAATTATGTCTATACAGCTGTTCCAGCTGTAAAATCTTGCATAAGTAAATGGACTGATACTGCAGAAGGGAAACATTATTGTAAAGAATTTTAGTATTCTTTCTTTTCAGTAAAGAAAGGTTTTCAAGGAGTTCAAGATACATAAAGAATTAGTTATAAAATTATAAAGGAAGGGAGGTTTTACAGGGAGAGGGAGAAGTATAGGTTTGTAAAGACTTTAAGAGATATACTGAAGTAAGTTATACAATTATGTAGGAGGGGATGGAAGATATTAGAATTGTATAGGATAGTGCTAATAGTATATGACTGAGAGAGCTTGGTATAGGATTCTTTTTATTTAGGCTGCCTGTTCCAAATTGGTGCATCTAGAAGGTTTATAATTTAGGTATACAGGGGATGCATGAGAGGAGCAGAGCGGTGGATGGGGGTACTTAGAAAACAAGCAAGTGTTGTTTGGGGGGGTGAAAGGGGATGCATTAATTCAAGTGCAAGAGGGATAGTTGCTAGGGGTGTAATATTTCAAGCAGAGGAGGGCAAAATGTTAGTGATAAGCAGTAAGAAGCCTGTGCTTTTACTATGACAAGATTGGGAAAGTTATTGTTTGAGATGGATTTTACAGCTTAGAAGTTTGTTAATCATTTTTAATTGCATAGTGATGGTGTTCCAGAGCTTGGAGATGTAACAGGAGTATAGTGAGTCTCCCAGTGAATTATTTGCTTTAGTAGAAATGTTATCATCGGTACAGAAGTCCTTTGTGGGGGTGTAGGGCAATAATATGTATTTTAATGCAGGGCATAGTTTGTATGCCATAACTAACTGAGAGTATGTTATGATGCTGTTAAGCTCTAGCCAGTTCAGCTGTTTTAAGGCTGGGTACTGGTGAGCTCGGTGTGCAATGTTGGTAGCAAATGTAACTATTTTGTTGTAACAGAAGGCTAGTTTGGATTTTAATGTAAAGCTTAGGTTTACAATGACAGGTGAGGCATATAAGATGGTTGCAAGCTAATAGGATGAAGCTAGTTTTTTTTCTTGCTGGGTCTATAAGGTACTGTTTTGCCTTGTAAAGGCAGCAAAGTTTCTGGTGGGTCTTTTTAATTGCTTGAAGAATATATTAATCAGATTTAATGTTGCCATCTGTTACAAAGCCCAGTATTTTAGTCTGTGGTACTACCTCAATTTTTATTATTTATTATTATTTGCTGATATAACCAAGAAACATATTTTAGTGAAGATAATGTTTGGGGTGAAGAGCATCAGTTTTGTTTTATTTGTTTTAATGAGTAGGTTTGAATTTTTCAGCCAGTTTTCAATTGAAGAGAAAGAAATTTGGGCGAGTTCTTGTAGTCTGGACTGTGGAAATTGTTGGGGTTGTGCATATTAAAGCCAAGTCATCTGCATATTGTACTACATTTGTTGTTATATAGCAGTGTGAAGCTTGGTTATAAAATATTACAAAGAAGGGGTCCTAGTACACTATGGCAAACGGAAGAGAGGATGAGAGCTCCTGGTACCATTTGACTGCTTGTTGCCGTCCAGACAGATAACTAAGGAGCCATTTATGGTGGGATTGAAAGAGACCTATAGAAGACAGTTTAGCAAGTAAATGCTGCTATGATACAGTGTTGAAAGCTTTGGATAAGTCTAAGAATACAGCTGACACTAAGTTTCCATCTTATAGTGTTGGTGAAGTAACAGTGGGAGATGGTTGTACTGTGGTGGGGTCTGAAACTATGCTATGTTTCTGAGAGCAGATTTTTTGAATTTAGGCAATGTACAAGCTGCAATAAAAGATGGAATGTCTGGAATTACTACACTGTGTGCTGTTTTTTTTTGTTTGATGTTTTATTTTGTTTTTGTTTTTATTGCTGTGCCTGTGCTTTATGAAACAACTGCCACTGAAGGACTGACGTTCTCCCTATATGTGTGCAGCTGCCAAAAACAATGGCAAAGATAAATCTATCATGTGTCTCTAATGGCCAGGTGGATATCACCCGAAATAATTGTGTCTTTATTGGAGCGTACACCTTGTCCATGATGAGACAGGTTAAATGTCAGGTAGCAAGAGAAACAAAAAATCAACTAAAAATGGTCCAAGTGTTTGAACACTGAAAAACAACATACGGGAAATGAACAATCAGGTAGCTTCACAACAGACCATTGACAGAAATCAGTGTAGAGAACACAAAGAAAAAATATATTCAAAATGTAACTGTATTTGCAGTTATTCTCTCTTTGGTGTTACAAAGAAAAAAATGTTTTATCCAGAACTCTTCCACTTAGCTAAATAATTTTTGCTGCAGAGTTGTACATTATTTTTTATTTTATTTTACATTTGTTGACTGGGATAGTCCGACTGGATTCATGTCCATTTTCAGTGGAGGCCCAGGGAGAAATGCTCCAATGTAAGCAGATACAACAAAAACAATAAAACATATTACAATATGGTATAGACAAAGAATACATAAGCAAACATGAATAGACAAGTTCAACAGGTTAGAGTTACTGCCTGGTGACAGTCAGGGGTAAGTTCAACAGTAATCTGATTAATAGATTTTTCACATTCTTGATGAGAGTTAGCCAGGCTTGTTGCAGACGAAAAGCCAGTTTAGTGCCAGATGTTATTTGAGTCTAGTTTTAAATTGGCCTAGGGAGGAGAGCAAAGTAATATCAGCTGGAAGTGAGTTCCAGGCTCTGCCTGCAGAGTTTGCAAAGAGGGAATCACCGGCTGCATTGTTAATTTTGATTGTCTGATTAGTAGTCTGTTCAAGGATCAAACCAGTCATGGATTGTTATAGAGGGTGATAAGATTTTTAAGTGCCGGACTATTATCCAAATTATAAAGAATTTTATTAGCCATAATCAGTAGGTTATATTGGATTAGACTGGGTAGTTCTACCCACCCAAGCTGGTTAAGATTGATGCAGTGATGTGTCCTAAAAGGCAGGCCAGTGGCAAACCTGGCAATGTGATTAAAACAGGTTGAGAGTTTATTAAGTACAGTCTTGTTTAGATTAGAGAGTAGGGGGGTTGCATATAGAAGTGATGAAAGTAGGTGAGAGCTAGCCATGGCAATTTTGGCTGGAGGGTGAGGAATGCTTTTATTCTGAAAAGTGACTCTAGTTTCTTATTGATGGTTTTGATCGACTGGTTTACATGTAGGTCGAATTTTAGGTTATTATCAATAATGACATATAATAGTTTTGTAGAGGGGTCGGGGGAGATTATTGTGCCATCATTTGCATTTATGGTAAAGGTAACATCAGCAGACCTTTGTGTTGGTGAGAATAACAGCATTTTAGTTTTTTTGGGATTTAGTATTAATTGACGTTCAGAGAGCCAGTTTTCTATAGTATTAAAGGTGGACTGGGTAGCAGACCATAAATCTGTAGGAGATGTAGCTGAGCAAATCAGGATGGAGTCATCAGCATATTGGATACAGGTGACATTTGGGATGACAGTATACTAGTCGTTAATAAAGATGGAAAACAGTAGGGGCCCTAGTATGGAGCCTTGTGGTACTCCAAGGGTGTTAGATAGTAGGTTAGAGAGCTTGTTCTGCCAAAGAGTAGCCTGCTGTCTCCGATTGAGGTAGGATTTAAACCACTGAAGGGCTTTAGAATCTAGACAGAAAGTTTGCAGGGTGTGAATTAGAAGTTGGTGGTCAACCATGTCAAATGCCTAGGAAAGATCCAAGAAGAGGGCTGCGGATATGTGATTATTGTTACGGTTATTGTTTATGGCATTGGTAAAAGCTAGTAGGGCTGAAGTAGTGCTGTGGTGTGGATGGAAGCCATGTTGGGTATCTGCCATGAGGTGATTCTGGATTAGGTGTTGCATGAATTGTTTGTGTATACATTTTTCCATAATCTTTGCAAGTGGAGAAAGTATAGCTATTGGTCTATAATTGGAGAATTCAGTGGAGGAGCCTCCTTTATGTTGTGGGATTACGTAGGATGTTTTCCAAATGGTGGGAATTTTAGCCTCTGTTATGGTACAATTAATTAGTATTGATACTGGGTAGGCAATAGCATCAGCTGCTTTTTGAAGGTACTCGGCGGGGAGTGTGGTGGGTTTTAATTTTTTGATCAAGGTACAGATAAGTGACGTGGACACTGGTTGGAAGCTGAATGAGAGTAGCTTCATAGGGATGGTACTATCAGGGCTAGGGGAGCTAGGAGGTAATTGTCTAGCTAGGGCTTGAATTGTCTCAGTAAAGAAACAGTTAAAACTATATGAAACATCCTTGGGGAGGTTTATAAATGGTAGCAGCAAGGATGGGGGTAGAAGTTTTTCCAGGATGAAGTAGATTATTCAGACCTGCCCAGAACTTCTGAGGATTGTTCTGGTTTGCTGTTTGTAAATTACAATAGTATTATTTTTTGTTTTGTAAAATGGATTTTTTAGTTTCATTCCTTGCTTGCCTGTATTTAACATGATCTTGGGGGTCTTTAGTAGAGCGCCATAGAGCCCAAAATGTGTTTCTACTGGTAATTTTTAGTCTAGACTCTTTAGAAAGCCATGGTGCAGTGTTTGCTTTTGTTCTCTTTGCACGGGCAGGTGCATGCAAATCAAGGATTTCAAGAAATATGTTGTTAAAATACGCAACTGCCTCCTCTAAGGGGAGGTGTTTTAGCATAGACCAGTTACAGGAGTTAAGTTCCTGTTGGTATTTGGCAGGGTCAAAGTCTTTTTGTTTCTGACTTTTGTGAGTAAGGGTTATTAGGGATTAATGGCTTTTTGCTTAACTATATAAGTGAGAAGGTGCTTGCTTAGGTCATTGGGGAGGGTACCAGCGGTGTACAGTTGGGGGTTACTATTTATGAGTACCCAGTCGAGTATGCTTTCTTTTTGGTTGGGTTTACCTAGCCTGGTAGGGGTGATTATGATTTGTGTAAATGCATGCAGGTTAATATGGGTAAATGGGGATTCTGAGGAACAGGTGCCCCAGTCTATGTTAAAATCTCTGAGTAGTAGGGTTTCTTGGGGGTAATGACATGATAGCCAATGTAGGGTATCTTTAAGTGTGGCTATATGGCTACCTGGGGGAATATACATGCAGATGATGTTGATACATTTACTCTTGTTAAGTTGCAATCCAGTGGCAAGAATTTTGGAGTTATTAATCTGAGGTGGTTGAGTAACATCTATGGTCACATTCAACTCAGATTTGTAGAATATAGCTACCCCACCCCCCTTCCTGGAAACACGATCCAGCCTGTGTATGTTATACCCATGTGGTAACACTTTGTTGTTGGTAGTGTTAGATTTTAACCAGGTTTCAGATAGACAGAGAATCTCAGGGGAGTGGACAGCCAGGAATGCATGCAGTTCATGTACCTTATTATTAATGCTTCTAATATTGAGATGACAGGCCAGGAGAGAGTTAGTTGGTCTATTGATTATAGTTTTACAGCTTAGGTTACAAGTAGAGGGGGTGTATATATCAGAAATGGATGGGCCAGGGTTGGGGTGAATATCACCACTGAGTATTAGGCTAGGTCTGTGCTTAGTGATAAGCTTCAGGAGTTTTTTTATAAGTTTATAGTATTGTCTAGATCTAGGGCTAATTTGCCAGGGGTTGGTATGCTGAAAGAGTGAACAAGATGTTGAGTTGGACCCAGTATTATTAGCATTGCTGAAGGTGGGATGTTCTACAGCTGGGGTGATAGTATGGCCTTTTGGGTACTGATGACCAATGAGAAACTGGTTTTCATACAAGGTGAGTAAATAAGTGGCCAGCAGAATGGGTAGTAAAAAGGAGTATAGCATTATGAGAGGAGGAGTATAGTAGTTAGGATCTGTTGTTTGTATGCACAACAACAGAAGATCTGATGGTAAATTTAAAGGTAATAGAGTGGGTGGAGAAAGTATGTTAGGATGATATAACAAGGTGGAGAGAGTATGTTAGGTGAAAGCTGATAGGATGTTATAACAGGGTGGAGAGAGTATGTTAGGTGAAAGCTGATAGGATGTTATAACAGGGGGTGTGGTTGAGTAACTATAAATTTAGTGGTACTGGGGGAGGGTGGGAATTGGGGGCAGGGAGAAGCGTGGAGCGAGCCCGAGTGGATCAAAGGCGAGTGGAGCGGGGGAAAGCGGAGCGGGGATAACAGTGACTACAAGTGTTTTCTTAGGCTTCCTGGAGCCCCGTATGGTATGTATTTAGTGTTAACTTAATGGTTGTGTTTTTAAACTGTATTTTTAAACTATATTTTACACTAAGTTATACACTATGTTTTAGACTGTGTTTTATACTCTTGCAGGGTATTTGTTAGCTGTAGGTTATGAGTTTAGAGTATAATTTTCAGAGCTTTAGGTGGGAGCATCAGGTCATTCAGTTACACACAAAAACCAGTAAAAACACTCCATACAATGAAGAAACTTACACTGAGTCACACCAAGTCAGCCAAGGGGGGAGAGAGAGGGAAATCTTAAGCACCTAGATTTGAAAATGATGCCTGTACTAAGTTGTAGCAGTTTAAACTGTATGAGGAAAGAGGGGGTGGGGGAAAAGAGAAGACAGTAGGAGTGGTTAGAGGAATACCTTGATTAACTCAAGACATCACACCAGAGGTAACTTGAATGTAAGGGCCTAAAATCTGCACTCAGCACTTTAATGTTACTTGCACTCAGCACTTTAATTTCACTTATGTTTAGTAGGAAGGACAGACCAACAGTATCCAATTTTGAGGATTTTTACAAGGGTTACTTGTTCAAATGTCAGACAAGTAAGTAAAACTTTCAACAGGAATCTATGTTTGAGTGCTAGAAAGCCAGAAAGGTACAAGGTATACCTGTAAAAATTAGGGTCAGAGAGACAAATGTAAGAGTCAGTGTACTTTAGTTACAGGGGAAGGAGGCAAACACTCAAGTAGAAAAGAGCCCTATGGCTAACCAAAATGGTGACTTGCTTAATTACACAGCACTGTAAGAGAAAGTTTAACAAATTATTTTTATATGTGTAACCTACTCTGATTAATTGCTGGGATAAACAGTTTTTCTTGTGGTGGCCAATTGCAATCCTGTAGACACTGTTATGCAGGAGCTGCAGTATGTTAGTGTAGGTAAATGTGAAGTTCAAACTGAGTCACACCAGGCCAGCCAAGGGGGGAAGAGAGAGGGAAATCCAAGTTCAAAACTTAAGGGCAACCACATGGCTGAGACCAATGTGAAAATGATTAGCATATAAAATGCAATCAAAGCAGAAAAGTTTAAAAGGATCATGAATACAGAGTTTATTATAAAATAGGTCAGCAAATGAACTGAATGTAAACACTGGCAAAGAAATGGGCAAAAATAAACGACAAGGACATCACGTCTGCTAAGGAGTTGTAGTTAGGAGGAGACGATTGGGTGAACAATGAGACAAGTGAAGCAGATGAATATTTTAAATGACTGCAAGTACTGTTACAGGCAGTGACTAAATGAGTCAAACAGAAAAACAGAGAGATTAATATTTAAGCAGCACATATCACTAGAGAAAGCAAACAGATTCTTAACAGAATAATTACTGATGATCTAAGGAAGGCTGGCAGATGATTGGTGTAAAAAAATACCTCAGGTGGTATTCATAGTCATTGGCTGAACCAAGAAGGGTCAGTTGCAATGTTTGCAAGAGAGCATATTGAGCTAGCAATTTATAGATGCCATTTATGGCAATGTGTGATGCCTATGAATCAGTGTAAAAATTGGGAATAATAAAATTGAAATTATAAATTGTGTAAAGTGGTTAAGTTAATAAAGTTGTGTTGTGATTCATAATCCAATAGGTGCATCATACATACATCCATACTTAAAAGCATTGATGCACAAGCATTAAAATGACACCATTTTCCCAGCAATCACTTCAGATGTTTGTCCATATATGCACAAGCAGTAAATGGCAAACATTTCTTGAAGTAAACTTAATAATCTTACCTGATTTTTTATTTTTCTCGTACAAAGTCCATGATTTCCTAAATAATTTTCTGCATAACTCCAGATATCCCAAGTTAATATGCAGCTTACTCGCATAAGTACAGCTGGTTTACATATTTTGCATGCAAATGAGGAATTTTTACATTTATCTCTGTGGATCATAGTAATATTCCACCATCTAAGGCACCTTATCCATGTAACATGTCTCCGTAAATGCTCATACAAGTACTTTACATTTTTACTTTAAATAAGTGTGTTTATCAACACATCTGTGCTTTTCCATAGTCAGTGTGATACTGCATATCTACATAGCCCTGCTATTGGCAGATTACCACTATGCACAGTGGAAGGTACATCTATGAATGCTGCTCAGCATCTCCATACTTTATTGTATCTAAGATGATGAAAATGCTGAATGACATACAGCAGGGGGAGCACAACGTGATCTTTGGCATAAGAACCTCTATAAGATAGGGTGGGTAGCTGCAGGTACAAAACATGGACAGTAGAAGTGGCAGAAGGCACATGGATGATAATGTGGCTGTTAAAGCTCCTGTTAGGTTGGGACATAAGAACCATCTTTGGGCTAGAAGTTTCAGATGACATGAGATCTGTGCATGTTATTGACTTAGTGTTACTTGGAAAACATAAGGAAGTGGCATCACTGAAAACAGCACAGTTAATGTAATGGAAAGGACCACAAAGAAGACTATGAGCTGTGATCAGTGTAGGATCAAATTTATATAGTCTGGTGAGGACTGACTTTAATAGAAAACTGAGTCTTTTAGACCCTAAGATATTTAAAGTCATTAATATATTTAATTCTGGATTTCTGAGCAATAGTCTATAGGTCGATGACGTTTTCAAATATCAGTGCTATTAAAACACTTTGCTTGCAGTTCTCCAATGATTAGAATGGCGCATTTTTGATGTTACTACTTTTTATATCAAATAAGTGAAAGCTGAATGTGTTATTTATGACTTATGTGAAAACTGTGTCACAGCAAAAGATAAAGTACAGTTTTGTACCTACCATAAATGTAGATGTTCGAGTGCTAATACAGCTGCAGTAATCACAGATGGGTTTTCAGCCGTCAGGCGGTCCCTCGGTCGGCCGAATTCCAAAGTCTTAGTCCGGCGTCAGTTGTCGTCGCATACTCTTCTGACGTCAGGAAGGCCAGAGTATATAAGACACAGCCGATGCCATGTTCTTCAGTCTTTCTTGCCCCAGATGTCAGGTGCCCCCAAAAGGAAGGCAATACATAAATAAAGCTAATCTGCATATGCAAGCAATGCAATGTAAAGCAAAAACAATGTAAGCAAGCAAATAAAACATGGCAGGATAACCCAGTCAAGTGGTATGAAGAGGTTGATAGGCCCTATGCCTTTACCAAGTGGGGAAGGAGGGAGGGAAACCTGTACTGCAGCTGTATTAGCACTCGAACATCTACATTTATGGTAGGTACAAAACTGTACTATGTTCATCGTGCATACAGCTGCAGTAATCACAGATGGGTAGAGTCCCAAAGCTATGCATAGGGTGGTAGGTACTATGAGGAACTGGGGTGAGCCAGAATGCCCTGCAAAACGGCAGTGGCAAAGCCTGCTCTTGTTCTGGAATATAAGGGCAGGTGGTAGTGTTTTGTGAAGGTATGTACAGAACTCCAAGTGGCTGCCTCCAAGATATCCTTAGTAGGCACACCTCTGAGGAAGGCTGTAGAGGTGGCTGTGGCCCTGGTGGAGTGAGATCTGATACCAGTAGGGACAGGTTTCCCATGATAGGAGTAACAAAATCGTATGCAGTGGCCAATCCACTTGGAAATGCTCTGTTTGGTAACTGGTTTCCCTGGAGCCCCTACGGCATAGGACACAAAAAGTTGGTCTGATTTCCTGAAGGACTTTGTTCTGTCCAAATAGTAACGTAACTGCCTATGGATGTCTAAAGAGTGAAGCAGCCTTTCCCCTTTGTTTTGAGGGTTAGGATAAAAGGTAGGAAGGTGCATGGCTTGGTTTAAGGCTACCCTAGATACCACTTTAGGCATAAAAGACGGGTTGGTACGAAGGGAAACCCTGTCCTGATGGAAGATGAGGAAGGGCTGCACCGCCATGAGGGCCTGTAGTTCAGAAACCCTACGAGCTGAAGTGATGGCCAGAAGGAAAGCTGTTTTACAGGACAAATATTGTAGATCTGTTGAAGCAGCAGGTTCAAAGGGAGGCAATGTTAATTTTTCTAGTATGTAATTAAGGTCCCAGGCTGGTATTGGTTGTTTCCTTGGAGGTCTTATATTCTTAGCCCCTCTGAGGAACTGCAGTAAGAGTGGGTGTGAGAATAAAGGAGGATCCGTGTTGAATTCTGCAGAAATGGCTGAGGCGTGTATTTTGATTGAAGAAAATGAAAGTCCACTGCTTAGTAGTTCAGCTAGGTACTGTAAAACCTGAGGCAAGTTCAATTTTCTAGGGTCCTGTCCTCTTTTCTCATTCCAACAGCAAAACCGCTTCCATTTTGCGGAGTAAGCTTTTCTAGTAGATGGTCTTCTGGCCTCCAAAATGACATCCTGCACCTCCTTGGAGAGTAGAGTTTGATGTGGTGTTAAGGAATTTTCCATGCAGCGAGGTTGAGTGTTTTCAGCTGGCTGTGAAGGGTTTTGTAGTTGTTCTGCGTCAGCAGAAGAGGTATTAGAGGCAGGGACCAGGGAGGAGTATGTGTTAGGCTCCTCAGGAGTGGATACCAGTGTTGCCTTGGCCAGTCTGGAGCAATCAGTATCATCCTCAGTTTGTCTGTTCTTGCTTTCAAAAGCACCTTGGGCAGAAGAGGCAGAGGTGGGAATGCATAAACTGTCCATGTTGTCCAACTGAATGAAAGGGCGTCCACTTTCCAGGCCTTTGGATGGAAGGTCCTTGAACAAAACCTTTTCAATTGATGGTTTCTGTGGGAGGCAAAAAGATCTATATCTGGCCTCCCCCACGCTTGGACTATCTCCGTAAACACCTGTGGATGTAGTTTCCATTCGTGTGGATCTGTCATATTCCTGCTCAGAGTGTCTGTCAGTGTGTTTTCCATGCCTGGCAAGTACTGTGCTTGAAGTTCGATTTGTCTTTCCAGAGCCAAGTTCCAAAGAGTCATGGCTAGTCTGCACAAGGGGTATGAGTGAGTTCCTCCTTGTTTGTTTATGTACCACATTACTGTGGTGTTGTCTGTTCTTATGAGCAATTGTCCTGGATGCAGGAAGTCCTTGAAAGCTGTAATTGCATTTATTACTGCCAGCATTTCTTTTTGATTGATGTGAAGGTGCTTTTCCTTTTGGGACCATCTGCCCTGAATGCACCTGTCCTTCATGTGCGCCCCCCAGGCGTAATCTGAGGCGTCTGTGGTTATGACTTGTTTTGCTTGAGGCTTGCAGAATGGGAGGCCTGTGTTTACTTGACATGCTTGGGCCCACCATAGGAATTCCTTTTGTAGACATGGAATTATTGGAATAATTGCTTCCAAGCTGTGACTGTGTTGAGACCATAGATTTTTTAGGTACCATTGAAGTTTCCTCATATGCAGCTTTGCACACGGGATTAGAAGAATGCAAGATGCCATGAATCCCAGAGCCTGCAGGATTTTCCTTGCAGTAAGCCTGGTACTTTTTGCTAGTATTTTGAAGTACTGAGATAATTGCCCTTGTTTTTCTGGCGTAAGGTATGCCATCTGGGTGTTTGTGTCCAAGCTGGCACCCAGGAAGGTTATTTTCTGAGAAGGTGTTAGCTTTGATTTCTCCTTGTTGATGGTGTATCCCAGAGAAAGCAGTAACCATGGCACATATGCCAGATGTTCCAGTAGTATATGTTTGCTGTCCGCTTGGATCAGGCAGTCGTCCAGATAAGGGTAAAGTTGTATCCCTTGAAGTCTGCAATAGGCAATCACTGATGCCAGGCACTTGGTGGATACTCTGGGCGCAGTAGATAAGCCAAAGGGCAATGCAGAGAATTGATAGTGGATTGAACCTGCAAGAAATCTGAGGTATCTTCTGCAGCTTTGTCTGATTGGGACATGCAGGTATGCCTCCTTGAGGTCCAATGTTACCAGCCAAAACTCCTTGCCCAGCATGGGAAGAAGTTGCTGTAATGTGAGCATCTTGAATTTTGGTACGAGTAGGAATGTGTTTAGGAAGGATAAGTCCAGAATGGGTCTCCAGTCGGTTCCTTTTCTTGGTACCAGGAAAAGTCTTGAATAAAAACCTTGACCTTGTTGGTGTGTAGGTACCTTTTGTATAGCCCTCATGTTTAGGAGCTTTGAAATTTGCAGTTGTGCCTCTACCCTTTGATTTTGTGGTAGGTTTGGCATGCCTCTCATTTTTGGAAGAGTGTGGAATTGAAATTTGTAGCCTCTGTTTATAATGTCCAGTATCCATTTGTCTGTTGTGACAATATGCCAATTGCTTGCAAATAATGCTAGTTTCCCTCCCAAAGGTGCTGCCAGCTGAAACTTGCTTGGCATGGAAATGAGGGAGTCATTGAGTTTGCTTCCTGTATTGTTGTGCACTGTCTTCACCACCTCTTGGTGCTGGAGATTGCCATTGTCTGCCTCTATATGACCCTTGTGATTGCCCTCTGCCCCTTCCGCGTCTGTATCTGCCTCTTTGGGGCTTGTCAGTGGCTGGAAAGGACCAGTTTTTTGATGGCCAATTCCTGCTAAATCGTGGTGGCTGGACCTGTAAGAAAGCTTTGACAGTTTGCATAGATTTGGCTTTCTCTTCCATTTTTCGTAATATATCCTCAGCATTAGTACCAAAAAGAACATCCTTTTGTAAGGGTGCATCAAGGAGTTTTGCTTTCACATGATCAGGCAGATTTTGTTCCCTAAGCCAGACATGTCTGCGAATGACTGATCCTGTAGCAGCCGCTCTACTGGAGGCCTCTAGGGCATCATAACCACATTGTAAAGTGTGTTTACCTACTTGTTCTGCACTATGCATCATATCCTGTAACTCTTTTAAATCTGGTTGTTCAGGTTGAGACATTTTGTTTTTTAATTGTGATAATAGGAACTGTTGATATTTAATCATATGAAACTGGCAGTTTAAGGCCCTCATGGCTAGGGTGGCCGAGGTATAAACTTTCTTACCCCACCTTTCTAGAGATCTAGATTCCCTTTCTGCAGGAAGTGGATTCTTGGCAGTGGAGGCCTTTATTCCCTTAGGGCCTTGTGAAATGGTTTCAGGGTCAGCATTATGGCCTTTGTAGAGAAATTGGTGAGAACTGGGTACTCTGTAATATCTATCAGGCTTAACTGGTGCAGGAGGCAGTGAATCAGGATTAAAACAAGCCTCCGAATAGACATCATCCAGTACCTCCAAAACAGGGGGAATAGCCAGAGGTCTGTGCTGAGGTAGCCAAAGAAATTCCCTAAGTCTTTTCTTGGAGTCTGAAAAGTCTTGGCCTTCCCAATGGAAGTGTTCCCTCAAGGTGTGCAAGGTTTCCCCAAAAGAAAAATCCTCAGGGGGAGATACAGAAGGAATAGATTGCTCTGCATCCAAATCCTCAAAAGGGGAGTAAGAGTGTTCCTCAGCATCAGAATGCTCTGATAAAATGGATCCCTGATCAGAAGAGGGGGATTCTTCCTCCACTCTGGGTCTCTTGTCAGGAGGGGGCTGAGAACCTCTGATAAGAGTTATTAGATCCTCAGCCATTTTAAGCATCTGTTTCTTAGGCATGGGTCCAGGAGATGGGCCTTGAGCAGCAGGCCTAGTGTGATGCCTGGCTGCTTTGGATTTAGTAAAGGCCTTAATAGAAAAAGAGGATGAAGGCCTAAATACACCATGGGTGGAAGTAGATCTGTCCACATTAGTAGGCTCAACATAAGCTGGGGCTTCGGTTGTAGTCTGGGAAAGGGCCGATGACCCAGCGGTCTCGGGTACAGAAGACACCGCCGAAGGAGTGTCATCGGTAGTCAGGGACTGCAAAGGCGTCTCACTGAGAACCGGACCACGTGGAGCCTGTTTCGACGTGGTGTCGGTGGAGACTGCGGGCCTCGCATGCCGGTCCTTTTCCTTGCGTTTTTTGGATAAAAGCTGAGCCGGAGTGTCCGACGACATTTTATAGTCAAAAGCTTTACCAAAAAGTGTTGGGCGAACTCCGCCCGACGCTTGATAGTGCGTTTATTGAAGGTAGCGCAAAAGCGACAGCCCGAGACGTCGTGGTCTGGGCCCAAACAAGGTATGCAAAGGGAATGGAAATCCTTATGCGGTATTTGCTTCCCACAAGAAATACAATTATTAACTTTTTCCGACATCGGTCTGTGGCAAGAAAAGATTCTAACGGGGTACTTAGCTTTAATGAAGACTTCGGTTCCAAATATTTTCGTAATTCAGGAGCTGGCCGACCGGCACTTGCGAACTGCTTCTGCTTCGGGCACCGCGTGGCAAAAAAGACTGAAGAACATGGCGTCGGCTGTGTCTTATATACTCTGGCCTTCCTGACGTCAGAAGAGTATGCGACGACAACCGACGCCGGACCAAGACTTTGGAATTCGGCCGACCGAGGGACCGCCTGACTGCTGAAAACCCATCTGTGATTACTGCAGCTGTATGCACGATGAACATCATTAGCTGCAAAATTAGTCAAGGTATTTTAAAATCATATACACTATTAAATGTCTTTGACCTAAAATGAAAATAGCAGGGGATAAACAAGTAGCACCTAAAAAACCACAGCACATATAATGGGATAAGATCTGACAGAAACTGATTTCACTGTATGCAAGGTTTTGAAATCCATATGTAAACCATATAAACATATCTTTATCTATAAATGAAGGACTCCACTATGAAGACAGGAATACTGAAAATGACCATTTTATTTAAACCAAGACACAAACGGTAAGCACTTTTATTATTTTAACACATTTGAAAACTTATATAATCCACCACCAATGAACAAAATGTTTAACAACAGTAGAAGTATTCAGATTAAAACAATAAACTTTAATATTCTTTAATATTCTTTCAGCACCTTGGCTACAACAGCCTTCATAGGAAGTAGCAAACATTATTTAACAACCACATTTATATGCAAAAACACTAATGCAAGTCAATTAATTTCAATTCATAACCCCACCCTCAATTAAACACCATTAAGTACAGTTACTCTAAACATACTGATGTTCCCACTGCACTCCAGTTGATCTCTTTATTTGAAGCTAATGGATTCATACTATTATGCTGTAGAATAAAACACACTTCTTTATATCACAACTTCTGCTTTTATGCCTTGGTAATTACCACCACGATGTTCATTAAAATGCTCTGCCAAGGGACTTTTCAGATTTCTATTTTTAATACTCCTATATGTATTTTTTTAAGTCTGCCTGAAAATTTTCTTTTAGTTTCACCAAAAATACAACTTTTTACAAGGACACTGTGTAACATACACCACAGTTGTACCACCACAAAAATATATGTTACCAGTCTTCATAACATCATCGTCTTGCATCAGATCACATAAACTGCAATGTCCACATTTGTGGATTCTTCTTCCCATCATACCTCTACAGATTCAAACATCAGAACGTGTAACATGATTATGGACTAACATAGCTTGAGACATATTTGCAGTTCAGGAATTAGTGGTAACTTAAGTATAGCATTGCATAACGCATCAATGCATTCTGCTGTGCTATTCTGTATATAAGTACTAATTGGTTGTGTTTCTCACTCGTGCTGACTGTGCTACACTCATGAATAGTGCTGCCCCACTTATATGACAAGAGCTTGAAATTACACTGCAACATGCTGTCAATATCAGTGAACTCTTATAGAAACCATAGTCATAAGGGAAATATCCACATATGTGTTACTGCTAACATGCTACCTGTACCCGGGGCATACATGGCGGGTATTAAAGACAAACTGCATATACATAATGCCACTGAATGAGTCAGCAACTGTTTAAACTTTTAGCCGATGCCTCTAGTACTTTCACTATTTCACTCAACAGGAGTCATAACAAAAGCAGTGCCTAATGTGGCAGTGAATTCTGTATTGCATAATGTATCACAAAGTAACTGCTGAGTTGTTTATTTACTTAGGATATTCATGTTCTAGTTCATACTATGAACTGCATTTAAAACTGTGCTTTACATGGTGGAATCTCTGACCAGACATCTGAGCATACACAACTGCACACAGAAGACCATGACCTTGAATCTGTCTGACTGATATTTCGAGCAGTTGCATATCCTCTGCAAGGCCTATCATCCATTCTTTTTATGTTCTCTGAATCTTGATAAAGTATTCCAGTTATAGACTTACTGGGGCACTGCAAAATGGCAGGATTACTGCAGCGTCCTCCAAATCCACCTCTTCAGCTGTGTATCCCTCCCTCATTAGTTGGTATGAAACGGTGAATGTGTGATGATCTCTTCTACGCATTCACTTCCACCATCATTCATAACTATACCTTGCATAACATACATGCCAGCCTTGATTGTCTCACAACTTACGTTATACTCCATTTACTGTCACTGAACTTCAGCTCTGACTGATTTAGCCAGCCCACTATCACATGCAGGGTTCCTTTGCAATTCTGTTTCATGGTCTATATCAGAAAGATAGTAGGAATCTAAACAAATAAAAAAGTAACCATTTTACAAAATCACATGCCTGAAAAAGCAACAAGTAAAAAGGAAGCAAGAAGGAACAAGTCAGTAAAAGGTTCAAAGATACTTATAAACCTCAGAAAGTACCTAAGACTAAATAATATAGAGATTCCTACATATTTGTTGCCAAAAGCATTTGATAAACACTTGGAAAATGTAGTCACCTGTAGTGACTGAAGACACTGATGAATTTTACTTTTTCTTGTTGTTATAGAAAACATACATAATTCAGATTCACAAGTCATCACACAACAAAGATGTACATACCTACATAACTAAAATATAGTGTAGGATAGTAATGAAACTTTTTTTCCTTTAAGGGGTACAGTCTACTTTTATCATAGACCTGATAGTCTTCCAAGTCTCTCTCAGAAAATGCTAATGGAGCTACAACATGGTAAACTAATGCCGTGATGCTGTTTTATCAATGGAAGTATCACAGTTGCATGATCCTTTGAAGCTACAGCTATGCCAAAATATGTCCTAACCCTAGATTAACAATGCAGTAATGATCCACAAAAGTATAAACTTTTATTACATAAACCTGGTAAGCGCTTTCATTCCCAAAGGAACTTCTTCAGACATATCCCTGGATTATGCATTCAGCTCGAAGTGTTTTGTAAAGATGTTAACACAGATTATATTGCAGATTCAAAAATATTTTCTTTAAGAAACAATCCATAGAAATCTTGATTAAATAGCTGCTGTCATAGTAGAATGAGTTATCTCTGTAGATCGAAAAAGATTATTTAAATTGCCACAGCAAAAGAAAATACAGTGGGTCATTTCCATTGCAAGAGACTGCTTGTTGGTTGTGTGGTTCTCTTTTCCTTTGATTTTCTGAAATTGTTAACCTTTTAATATGGTGCCGCATCTACACATGAGCATCAAGAAGATGCAGGCAGCGTTTGCCATCATTTTGGTATTTTGCCAAAGAATACTGGCAGTTGAAAGGATTGATTAGTATAATTTCAGAAACGTTTGAAATGAAGGATGAATGTGCTTTCAATGTCACTCTTTCACACTGGAATACCAATGAAACTGAATGACTTACACTGGAGAGCTTGCAACTCTGAAATCCTTTTGGCAGAAGTAATTTTCACCAGAAGGAATGATTTACATAAGAGTGTCATTAACTGTACTGAATCTGCTGGATCAAGAGTAGGTAATATACAATTTTCTAGCATAAAGTTCATATCCCAAAGAAGTAAAAATATCTTCTTAGTGGTTTTACATGAAGGACAACCTTAAAGAAGGTCTTGGTAAAAGTATAAACTATTATCGGTGCAACAGTAAGCAAAATTACTTGAATCAAATTACTAATTTGAGGTACATCAACCTTTGTATCATATAGAATAAAGGCTCTACATATTACGTCACAGTCCAAAACCAAATTTGTTCTAGTTTTGTACACAAAGTTTTCTTGTATAAGGCATTTTAGCTTTTATTAAAGTACATACAATTTGAAATGAAAATGCTCAGCTATTAGGAACTAAAATTCTATGATCCATGTTAGTAGACTTGGAAGTTCGAGAATTAGAAATAGTACTGTAAGTTTTTGATGGGTTGGTACTCACACAGGTTCATAGGTGTGTACTAGGGTAATGGCCCTGGGGCCTTTACAAGCCTAGCCCATAGGATTACCCTGGCATTGTGCCACCTGACCTTAGTTCCCAGTACCTCTATCGAGTAAAGCCACTGGAGTGATCCCTGGGGTGAATTTTCTATTTTCCATCCACTCATCAAGATTTCTCTTGAAGAGGGCCAGTGAGGTGCTCTGCTTGACATATGTGGAAAGTCTATTCCATAACATGAGCAGTCTCTGGGTTATGAACCTGTCCCTCAAGCATGTTCTGTTGATTGTGGTAATGAGGTTGAGGTCTCTGTAGTGTGTGGTGTGGAGGAATTGGGATTTCTTTAAATGTAGCATTTCTAACAGAGCTGGGTCAGACATGGCTTTGTAAGTCAAGCCTATTTTTGGACATCACTTGTAATTCCCTATTCATAATATGAGGTAGAAGGGAAGGCAGAGTCTTGTTAACTTAGGCATTTATGAACTTATCTATTTTATAGCTTCTTTCTGTGGTCTCCATTTACTACACATCACTGCCTTACAATTTACCTCCTATTCACTGCTCAACTGTCTAAAGTTTATTCTCAAAATAAAGGTACTTTAAGGTAGTAAGTTTGTTTGTGTCTTTCGGCTTTTCCCAGTTAGGGGTCACCACAGCGGAACTCCGGTCCGCTAATGACTGGTAGTTGATTTTTATGTACCGAGTTACCAGCCCTGACGCACAACCTTCAATGAAGGTACACCCATTCACACATGTCTCCATGCAGAAGACACTCTAGCTGAGAATTGAACCGGACAGCATCTTACTGTGAGGCGACAATGCTACCGCAGCACCACTACCGCAGATTTTAAGGTAGTAAGTAAAAATACAATATTTGTAGTTAAAAACTGCATTAAACTCTTTTGTGGCCAAAAGAAAACATTTCAATGATGCTTGAGGATCTCAGATGAAAAATATCTCTCAATGAGAAAGAACATTACAGAAGTAATATTACTTTAGTATTAAAAAATAATATGAAGCACTGGTATCAGTGAAAACATCTGAAAAAAAAAAATTCCCAGCAATGTTGGATTTAAATTGGGGACTTGTGGACCTATCAACGATTAAAGGAATGTTAGGATGAGTCCAACACTGATAATGAAACTTCATAACAAGGCTAAAACTTTAATTTTATTATTTACTGCTACAGCTCCCCTCCATGAATAACGGTAAACATTAAGTAAACAACTGTTTTCATTTACTAAAAAGTTTTAGTGTTATGTAAGGTGTTTGTTTTATTGGAAAATGACTATTGAATGCACTTTCTGTAAAACACTTATGCTGTGTTATTGCATATTGTTTAAAGGTTCCACTGTGAAGCATGTTTAACTCACATCCAGTTAAATCTGGTTATGAGCCTGCCTATATCTTCTTTATTACCTAGCCAGTTGTTTTCTTTGCATAGAACATCTTACATAGTTTTCTACTACTGAATAACATAAACTGGTTCTGCTATTAATCTTTGAAGTTTGGATTTTACATTTAAGTTGTTGGATCGATTAAGGTAGTTGGACTTTCTCTGTCTGAGAGATTGCAGTGATCCACAACTCATAATCTATAAGACCATATTGAATAAGGTTAAAAATTGTAAGTACCCCCATGTCAGACACGCAAGGGAAGAATATATTGCCATCAACAGTATCGATTTGTGTTTTTAGCTTACATATTTGTGTTTGTATGTAGTCAGCTGCAGGTTTGTAAGGAGGTGACAGGGCTGAGATCATTCGTGGACCTCAGTAAAACTGAGAGCAGGATCCTAGAATGAGCCTATTTGGGAAGCAGGAAAAAAGTGATCCTGGACTTACATTGTCAGGTGCATAAATATGGCTCTTGGAATGTGGTACATAGTTTGATAGAGATTGCTTGAGGCTGCATAATTTAACAGTGATTTGTTGTTCTGTTAGCTTCAAGGACTTCTGGCAGTTATTGGGGCAGTTGGACTACTTCAGAAGAAGCACAGCCAGTTTGTTGGATGAGAAAAGAAAGAAAGAGATGCACACCAAGGGAGCAGGCGGGTACACTGCAGAAGTTTGGAGGTATGAAAATTAGGGCTGCAGATGTCATGTGTTAAAGAAATATAGCACTTTTCTGCATCTGCCACAAGCTACATTTACCACCAGGATATTTGCCTTTTGTAAGGATGCAGAAAAACAGAAACCCTTTGCAACAGCTCCACTGAGAAATATTAGTAGGCAAGTTAGGTATAAAGTTAGTTAGGGAAAAGGTTTTGGAGGACAGTGAGATTGCTGGGGGTGAGGTGGGTAGACAAAATATACAGTTTGACATATAGATTTGAATAAGAGGTGACACTACAAAAGCAGGTATAACACATTTGTCTTTATATACCTTCAAATATATCAGTTGCAGTCTATGGTACAAGTTCATAGGTTCATAGGTTGGTACTAGGCTATCGGCCCTAGGGCCTATACAAGCCTAGCCATAATAATTCCCTGATATTTCTTCCCAGAATATTTACTTCCCTGGTCCCCTGTCTAGCAGGGTGACTGATGGGATCGCCGGGGTAAATTTCCTATCTCCCATCCAATTGTCAAGGTTCCTTTTGAAGAGAGCCAAAGAGGCACTCAGCTTGACATGTATGGGCAGTCTATTCCAGAGTATGGGGAGTCTCTGGGTCAAGAACCTATCCCTCCAGCATGTTTTGTTCAATGTGATGACAAGGTTTAGATCCCTGGAGCATGTGGCTCTGAGGGATTGGGATTTCTTTAAGTGGAGCATGTTTAACAGCTCAGGGTTTGACATGGCCTTGTATGTTAAGTAGAGATTGCCTCTGAGTAGACAATATGCCACAGAGTATAGCTGGAGTTTTTTTTAGACGGTCAGCATATTGCATCTGCTTTAGGCCTGTGATTCTTTTAGTGAGGTATTTCTGCGGCCTTTCCAGCTGTTGCAGATGTCTTGTGAGGTACATACCAAATGAGGTGTTGCACTCTATAATGGGTCTAATGAGGGATGAGTACAGTGGGACAATGACCTCCGTTTTTCTGGATAAAAAGCCCTTAGTGATGAGGTGTGCCACATAAAAGGATTCCCTGACTGTTGTGGTGATGTGGCTATCGAAGGTGAGACCACTGTCCACCTGTGTCCCCAAGTCTCTCATCACACTTTCGGTGTTTAGTGTACTGCCACCTATGTGGTAATTCATGGATACATATTTTTTCCCAAAGGGGATAGCTATACATTTCTCGGCATTACGCTTGAGCCCATGTCTCTGGCACCAAGCATCTTTTTCTGTAAGGCCCTTTTGTAGAATATCCACATAATTTGGGGATTCAATAATCACTCCCAGTTTGCAGTCATCTGCAAACTTTGTTAACCAGAGTCCCTTAGTGTTGGCCTTTACTTCAGATAAGTAGATGCCAAACAAGAGCGGTCCCAGGACTGAACCCTGAGGTACTCCACTTGTCACTTGTCTGGAGCTGGATTTGGAGTCAACTACTTTTACAGTATGGATTCTGTCAGTAAGCCAGTTGGCAACCCATCGAGTGACATAGGGATTTATGCCCAACTTAGTAATTTTATCTATGATTCCAGAGTGGGGGATGGTGTTGAATGCCTTGCCAAGGTCCAGATAGGCTGTGTGAACTGCCTTACTCTCGTCCACAGCTCTGGAGACTGATTTAAAGAAGTCAGTCAGGTTCAGGAGAAAAGTTCAGCTCTTCACGAACCCAAACTGGGTGGGGTCCAGTGTTTGAAGGTTGCCAGTATCTTTGTTTATAAGTTCCATGATAATGTGTTCCATGCCTTTGCAGATTAGGCTCATCAGACTGATGGACAGTAGTTCCCGGGATCCAAGGAGTATCCCCCCTTGTGGAGTGGGATAACTGTAGCTGTGTGCTACTCAGTGGGCATGAAGCCTGAGGTGAGGCTATGATTAAACATGAGACTTAGGTGAGGTGCCAGTTCATTTTGTAGTACATGTAGTACACAGCCGGGGATGTCATCTGGTCCAATGGACGCTGTATTCTTAGCTTTGAAGAGTGCAGTTTCTACCTGTGTGGCCGTGATTACTGGAATTTGGCAATCTTTTGGTAATGAGTGGGGCTCTTTAGGGGGTGAGAGGGGGTGAAGTTGGCATGAAATCGATATGCCAGGATATTGGCAATATCCATGGGATCAGTATATTTAATGCCATTCTGTTGTAGCTCAGAGCAGATCTGAGCATTGCCATTTAGATTCTTGACATAACTATAGAATGCCTTGTGGTTGTCTTTGGAATGTTTGGTAATTTTATTTTTGTAACTAGCTTTGGAGGATTTAATGAGGGATCTTAGTTTCTTACTGAGGCTGGTAAGGGAGTTTTTTGCATCCTGGGATTTTTCTCTTTTCTGCAACAGTTTCTTCCTTCTGTTGTATAGTTTGTTTATGGCAGGGGACCATCTGATTGGCTTCCTTTTTTTGTAGGAGAGTGTCTTGGTTCTATTTGGGATGGCACAATTCATGCACGAGTGGATGTGCTCGTACAGTGCCTTAGTGTAGGATTCAGCAGTCAATCTTTCAGCTTCTGCCTGCATGAGTGTCATGAATTTTGTCACATCTGACTTGAGTAGCATGAAGTTGGATTTGGAGAAGCTTTTTATGGAGGTTTCCTTACTAGGGGGTTGGGGGTGGGATGTGGATGTCAAGAGTGATTAGCTTATGGTCAGACCTGACCAATGAGGGGGTGACCACTGGTGTGGAGCATCTATCTCCCATGTTGGTAATAACCAGGTCTGGGATATTGGAGCCCCTGGTGGGACAATGGATTAGTTGATCAAGGGCATTGGAATTTATGAATTCCAAGAACCGTTGGGAAAAGGTGTTGGTACCTGAGTAGTTTTCCCAGTTAATAGCAGGGTAGTTGACATCACCCAGTATTAGAGTGTTTGGTTGTATCTTAATATTTTCCAGTATGTTTAGAAAGGTGTAGTGAGAATCTTGGGGCATGGTGGGGGATCTGTAGCAAGCTGCAATTTGGATTACAGTCTTACCTAGTATTAGTTGCACCTGTAGAATTTCAGATGCATTGTGTTGGGCAACTAGCCTGGAGGTGTGAATATCCTTGGTGAATATGGACACATCTCCACCTTTAGTGTTGGTCTTGGTTTGGTGGCTGAAAAGTGTGGGAAGAGTTGTAGCCTGGCATTGCAGGGTTAATCTCTCTGGAGCCTTGAACCAGGTGGCAGTTACTGCACAGATATTGATGTTCTCCATTTTTAGGAGTGCCTCGAGAGAGTGCATTTTAAGGTTTAGACATCTAGCATTGAGTAGCATTAACTTCAGATTTTGCATGCTTGTATCTGTTATGGTGGTGGTTTTGTCCTTTGAACCTTATCTAAAAAAGGCACTATAGGGGTGGCAAGAGCTTTAGCCAGTAACCTGAATCCCAGGGGCGACAGGTGCAGACCATTTCTGGCAAAGCATCATGGTTTGTCGATCATGTCGTCCCAGGCGGACAGATACTGGATCCCCTTTGAATGACACCAGAAGCTTAGCCAATTGTTGAAGTCCATAATTTTGTCCTTATACTGTGGAATCATTCTGGGCTAAGGCAGGATGCTACTCAGGGCTATGATCATACCTGCTTGGGCCACATGATCCGAGAGCCGTTCCATGTCTCTTTTCATGTAGTCCAGGGAGGTACTTCTCATGTCATTCACTCCAGCATGGACAATGACAGAGTCGTATTTGTACTTGTTGTGGAGTAACATGGGTACATGGTTTATACACTGTATACAATGTAATTTACTAATATGCCCAAAACTTTATAAATTCTGCTGACACAAAATTATAAATTTAAACACTTAGCTTAAATTCCAGAAAAGTAACTAAAACTTTAAAATGAGTGATCTGTTTACCACATAGGGGTCCTCTTAACATTCATGTGTTTGCCTTTGTCATGGGTGTGGGGATGCAGATAGAACAACCTACCATCTCTTGAAGAAGTCAGCAGATAATAGTCAATCTTACTTCTGGGCAGTTAGAAATCCATACCTCAGCTGGATTTAATAAGAATGTAAAGGAAAGGACAATGACAACAATTTTTATAGAAACCAAACAAAGGACCTTCCTTAATGTGGCAGGAGGAGGCAACCATACCTTGTTGAGCTACATTTAATAAAGACAGTAAAAAATTGTTTAGTAAAACACATTGGATTTTGACTGTTTTAAACATGATAGATTAGATGAATGTAACGTCATATTAGTGGCAAACTGATTTGAAGTCTTAATCAAAGGAAACTTGAATAATCATCAGTATTATGTGACAGTGAAAATGTGATAAATGGAATCTATGAGCAAGATCTGTAAGTGCAAAAAATTGAACCATCTGTAATATTTTATTGTTGCGTGCATTGTTGTGTAAATGTATATGAACTGTATAGTTTTGAGCTTCTCCTCCTGGACTACCAGTGAAAATGGACTCTTCCCAGTCTAATTTTTCCCAGAAAACACATACACACCAGACTAACCTAACTAGTTACACCACCAGCCTGAGGCTTTGTAAAAAGCTGCAGGACTACAAAGATTAAAGGAATCTAGTGGCTCAATATGTTCAAATTCACCAACAATATATTTGAAGAAAAAGTAACAGTAGTCACCCTGTTCCTTTATTGTTAATCAATTACATTATTAGGAAATTACATTAAATGGAAATCTAGGAAGTATAACTATTCATTATTTGCCATATGCATTTTTATTACACACTGGAAGTTCTTAAAATGTCAGAATAGCACTGTGATGGTTTGATTAAATTGTGAATATACTGTAAATTACCTTGAAATATTACTTGCAAAATTGTGTTCTCTTGGTTGTAATCCCTGGGCTTAGCCTAAGAATGATCCAGTCAGATTAGTGTTCTCTTCCTTTCAACAAATATATACATATGTACATACTGTACATACATCACTAACTAAATAAATTCATAAAAATCAATGTTGGACTTGTTTAAGGCTTTTCCTTCAGTTTAAAATGATGACATCACAAATGGCCAGGCAATGCATGGTCTTCTTCAAAGTAACATAAACTAGTTGAAGAGTAACCTGCAAGACAGATCCTTTAGAGTTACTGTGGGACCATTCTACTGCCCTTCAGTCAATCAAAACAGTCAATCAAAACAGAGGTGCAAAATGGTTCAGCCCTAGGACCCCCATCTGTGTACCTTGTTCCTAAACTCACTCTTTGTCTCACAGAAATACGTAACATACTTTATGAAGATTATATCATTCTGATATGATTGTAC
Organism: Protopterus annectens; assembly: GCF_019279795.1. Taxonomy (NCBI): domain Eukaryota; kingdom Metazoa; phylum Chordata; order Ceratodontiformes; family Protopteridae; genus Protopterus; species Protopterus annectens. The sequence goes on from NC_056725.1 coordinate 1,085,402,266, forward strand.
AAAAGTAAAAAAAATACTTTATGCAGATAATACAATTCTGATACCATTTTTGGGGATTTCACCCAACAATTTAAATGATTAAGAGGAACTGTGCAGCTTGCCATTTTTTCTACCTTAAAGTTCCTTTTTTTTAAAGAAATAGTGCCTTTATAATGAACTGCAAAGTTATGGAGAAATCCTAGAAATGACACCATATCTCTCAACCGCCTTGTGCAGATTTTGAATATTGTTCTTATAAACTTAAAAGGTTATTAGAATAACGTTTGCATTAGCATGCATTTTCTGAAAGAGATGAATGATTTGTTAGAAAACTGCAAATTTAGTGAGAAGCATACCAACAATATGAGGCAAAAAAAGGACAGTCTGTAGAAATCTGGAGAGGTGAGATGTGTGAATGTTGCTAATGTTCAGATGGAAGGTGAACAGCAGAGCACAGTTGTACTGCACAAGGAAAAAGACTTTTTATACAAACCAGGTTAGGTATTTGTCTGGGTAAATGAGGGCTAGAAAAGTTACGAAGCTGCATGAAGGCAACCTGAGCTATACCTGGCTAGAACACCAGAGACACAAAAATGTTGGTACTTAATTCTAAATGAAAGAAATCACCCTAGACAAGTACGGCTAATTTTCCAAGCCTTTGCCTGTACAGCTTTTGAAAAAAAAAAACAGATAGTAAGCCAAACAAAGTGACATCAAGGGACCTGCAAGTATGACTCCAAAGGACCCTTTGCAGTCTCTGCAATACAGACAGCAATCCCACCCAAGCAGTCATTATATTTTTCAGCATACTGTTATAGGCTTAGGGAGCTAAGTAATAGTACTTGCAAAGCAGGTAGAAAGCCATTCCCAACCTGATCGCAGCAACATTTATTGCAGCTACTGCAAGAACCTTAGCCCCTAATCTAGCCTAATACCTGAAATGGGTGTTCTCATACCACTCTGTATGATAGACTGAGCCCAGATTCTTCAAACATTAGTTGTCACATCCTTTAAAGGTTGTGCTGATAGGCCAGTGAGTCAGCGAATTCTGGAGATTTTCTAAGCACTGATTCTCCTTTGAAGGCAAGTCAGAAAGGTACTTTTGTTTAGAAAATTAAGTGGGTACTTCAGCGATATTTTCACAATTAAATAAAAGCATCTTCTTGATGATGGAAACATGATGGCAATCTAACATTAAGATCACTGATAGTGTAAAAATGATAAGCAGGATTCCTCTGCACACTATATGGCAGTATGATATTTTCAGGCCTACAGGACCGGATCTAAGGACACAAAAAAAAAAAAAAAAAAGAAAAGAAACTGGTCTGAATAATGGTTATAGAAAATGATCAAGATAATAAAAAGTAAATAACTGGTCAACGGGCAAGAAAAGATAACTCTCACAGAAATTTCATTTGTGATGGTAGAATGATTCATGGAAAAGTATAATCCTACAAAAATTTTACATGGTTTTGCCAGTAAAACAAATCACAAATCTTACAGTTGTGTTCATCCTGGTACAATGAGGGCATATACACTGAATCAAAAATGGACATTTTGTATATAAACTTAATAGCATGTTTGATTTAAAACCTACCATGAAGCATATCTATTTGGTGTGAAAAATAACATTTAAAGGGCAAATTTATTGAAGGCATCATGCACATTATTCATACCGTGCCTAAAAGAATATATTACAACCTTCATATTTTAGACATAAACTTAAAAAATAAAAAAAGAGAAAGCAAAGTAACTCCTGGCACAGCATTTGAATTCCATTAAAACAGTAAACTGTCTTTATACGTAATTCCTGTAAAATTATCTATATTGTTTAATCAAACCATAAAGCAACTGTAAACCTTCATATCTGCATATGTTAATTTTTTTACCTGGGTATAGCTTTGTGTATGCATACTGATATATAATTACCATTTTTATTCACACATCAATAGGAATTAAATACAGAATACATACAAAAGAGAAAGATAGCAAGCAGAAATACAGAGTAAAACTATAATTAACTGTCATGTGAAAATAGATATTTATTTATTTATTTATTTATTGCCATTTGATAACTGGGAAAGTCCGAATGGGTAGAACCCCTTTTATAATGGAGACCCAGGGAGAAAAGCTCTAAATTATTACAAAACATTTTAAGAATGATAATTTTACAATCTTTAAAAATAAAACAAAAGCATCAGCAGTTTTAATAATTATAACAAATTAGAGATAATATAAAAACATTGGTTAAGAATCGTACAAGGTATCTGACAATCATTTAATATTTAAAGAAACTTTAGAGTTTGTGAAGAAATTAAAAGTAAATTAGCCTAATAGAAATAGGAATTGCAATATGAAGTGCGGGAAGGCTTATGATATATTTAGAGAGAAAGTCAGGGAAGAGAATTAGATAGCAGTAAGGAAGTAAGTGAAGAAGGGAGAGTAAGGAGGTATAAGGAATGAAAAGGTACTTGTTCACATTTAGGGATACAGTTTATCCTAGTTTTGAGCAAGAACAAATTAAATCTTACCAATGCAAATAATACATAGACTGCCCTACCATATCATTTAAAATGGCATATCTGAAAAAACTTGCATTGCAATACATTCCTAGAACGTGTTCTCAGCTAAGCATTAATGATTGAGAGCTATGACTGAGACAGAAGAGAACAAGGAAAGTACAGTTGTGTACACTTACCATAAATGTAGATGTTCGAGTGTATTCACTGTTGCAGTCATTACACTTGGGTTATCTGCCTGCAGGTAGCCCTCAGTCGGCCCAAATACCAGAGACTTATTATTTCTGTCGGATGTTGTCGCTCCTTCCATTATGTTAGGTTGTCAGGGGTATAAAAATAGGCAGCTGACACCATTACATCAGTTTTTCTTGCCCCAATTGTCAGTAGCCTTCAAATAGGGAGCTAGTGTATGGTGACGAAAACACCACCAGTAAAAAGTAAAATACCAATACCAGTAGGAATAGCCATAGAGAGGAGAGATAAAGAGATAGAGAAAAACAAGGTGCTGGAGGGAGGGAAACCAGGACGGCAACAGTGAATACACTCGAACATCTACATTTATGGTAAGTGTACACAAATGTACTATGTTCTTCATGTTTCACTGTAGCAGTCATCACACATGGATTGATTCCCAAAGCTGAGGAAGGGGGGAGGCAGTCAAGAAGAGTTAGGGCAGGCTAGTAGGCCTTGCAAGACTGCTGTAGCAAATCCTGCCCTGGATTTGGAAAAGATAGGCAGGTGGTAATGCTTGGTGAAGGTGTGTACAGAACTCCAGGTAGCAGCTTCCAGCATGTCCCTTGTAGGGACTCCCCTGAAAAATGCTGTAGAGGTAGATGTAGCTCTAAGTGGAATGTGTTCTGACCCCCTGAGGGGTTGGTTTTCCATGGTGCTTGTAGCAGAAATGGATGTAGTGTGCTATCCATTTGGAACTGGTTTGTTTTGAAATGGCCTTGCCCTCTGGCCCTGTTGCAAAGCTGACTAGCAGCTGGTCAGATTTTCTGAAAGGCTTAGTCCTATCAAGGTAGAACCTGAGCTGTCTGTGCAAGTCCAAAGAGTGCAGGATCCTTTCCCCTTTATTTTGAGGATTAGGGAAAAAGGTTGGCAAATGGCTGGATTGGTTGAGAGTCACAATGGACACCACTTTATGCATAAAGGAAGGGTTAGTCCTGAGGGAAACCCTGTCAGCATGGAAAATAATGAAGGGTTCTACAGCCATCAGTGCTTGTAACTCAGACACTCTTCTAGCTGAAGTGATGGCTAGAAGCAAGGCTGTTTTCCAAGAGAGGAATTTTAACTCTGCTGAAGCAGTAGGTTCAAAAGGGAGAAGTGTGAGCTTTTCCAGTACAAAGTTAAGGTCCCAAGTGGGGGTGGGTGCTCTCCTTGGTGTCCTTAAGTTGTTTGCCCCTTTCAGGAACTGTTTGATGAGAGGGTGAGAGAATAGAGGTGTCTCAGTATTGTAATGAGCCGAAATGGCAGAGGCATGAATCTTAATGGAGGAGAAGACTAGGCCTTTGTGGAGTAGTTCTGCTAGGTAATCCAGGGTTAGAGGTAAGGAGGGCAGTGCTGTGTGTCCTTTCCTTTAGACTGAATCCATGAACTATACATTTTCCACTTTTCAGAATAGGATTTTATCTGGCGTCAAGGATGACTTCCAGCACCTGCTTGCTTAGGGTTGTTGGTTGGGTATTTAAGGAATAAGCCAGGCTGCAAAATTTAGGATTTGCAATTGTGGATGCAAAATCTGTCCCTCCTGCTGAAAAAGCAGGGTTGGGGTCAGGTCTAGGTGCCAGGGTGACACAGTTGTCAGGCTGTGCAGGAGTGGGTACTAGTGCTGGTGTGGCCAGTCCGGGGCAATCAGAATTGTCCTTGGCCTGTTTTGATTTATCTTGAGTAATACTCTTGAGATAAGGGGCAGAGGGGGAAAGGCATAGATTGAGATGTTTTCCCATTGAAAGGATAGGGCATCCATCTTCCATGGCCTGCTGTGAGGGTACCTGGTGCAGAATATGCTTAACTGGTGGTTGTCGTGGGAGGCAAAGAGATCCACCTCTGGGGTCCCCCATTTCTGGATCAGAAGGTAGAAGGTTCTGGGCTCCAATTTCCACTCATGTGGGTCTAGGATATTTCTGCTTAAGTTGTCTGCCAATGATTTTTGTTTGCCTGGCAGGAATTGAGCTTGTAGAGGAACTTGGTTGTCCAAGGCCATGTTCCACAGGGCCATGGCTAACAGGCAGAGTGGGTAAGAATGGGTTCTCCCCTGCTTGTTGATGTACCACATAACTGTGGTGTTGTCTGTTTTTATCAGCAGTTGTCCTGGAAAGAATAGGTATCTGAAAGCTGTCAGGGCATTCTGTACAGCTAGCATCTGTTTTGATTGATGTGCAGGAGAATTTGCCTTGGGCTTTAGTGGCCCTGAATACATTTGCCTGCAATGTGAGCCCCCACATGCATAATCTGATGCATCTGTGGTTAGGGTCTGGGTGACGTGGAGTTGAGTGAAATGCAGTCCCTTGTTGTGATTGCATTCTTCTGCCCACCAAAGGAACTCTGTTCTTAGACAAGGTATGATAGGAATGACTGTTTCCATGTCCTGAGAATGCTGGCACCAAAGACTTTTTAAGTACCATTGAAGTTTCCTCATATGCAGTCTTGCATATGGAATTAGCAGAATACATGAGCCATGAACCCTAGGGCTTGCAGTACTTTTGTTGCAGATAGCTGGGTTCTGGTGGCCATTTGTTTGAAGTAGTCTGTCAGACAGACCTGTTTTTCTGAAGTGAGGAATGCCATCTGGGAAGTTGTGTCCAAGCTTGCCCCCAGGAATACAATCTTTTGACTGGGTACCAGTTGTGATTTCCTTTCTTTCATGGTGTACCCCGATGAAGTTAGAAGGCTTTTTACAAATGTCAGGTGCTGAAGCAGCAACTCCTGACTGTCTGCCTGAATCAGGCAGTTGTCCAAGTGCAGGCAAATTTGGATTTTTCTCTGCCTGCGGTATGCAATGGCTGGAGCTTGACATTTTGTGAATACCCTGGGCACGGTAAATAAGCCAAAGGGAAGTGCAGAGAACTGATAATACATAGACACTACACTGAAACGTAGATATTACCTGCATGACCCCCTTATGGGAATGTGCAGATAGGCTTCTTTTAAGTCTATGGTGACTAACCAGGCATCCTTGGCTAACATAGGGAGAAGATGTTGCAGAGAAAGCATCTTGAATTTTGGTACCACCAGGAAGGTGTTGAGAATTGAAAGATCCAGGATTGGGCGCCAAGAGCCCTCTTTCCTGGGTACTAGGAATAATCTGGAGTAGAATCCTTGACCCCTCTGTTCTACTGGAACAGGCTGTATAGCTCAGATATTGAGCAGGGAAAGTACTTGCCTTTGAGCCTCTGCCCACCGGTTTGGAGGAAGGTCTGGAAATCCACTTGGGGTTGGCAGTGAATGGAAATAAAATTTGTAACCCCGGGTTACAATGTTGAGGACCCATCGGTCCTGATTGATGGACATCCAGTTTTTTGCATGAAGGGCAAGTTTTCCTCCTAGGGGCATAATCAATTGGGCAGGGCTGGGAAGCAGAGTTGAGAAGCCATTATGAGCTTTTTCCATAAGGAGGTGGCTTAGCATTCCCTACTCTAGGGGTGGGGATGCGCCATTGCTTAAATCTCTGCATACCCTGAGACTGTTGTCTGTGTGGTTTGTTTCCCCTGGGTCTTGTTTGGGAAGCCCTGGAGGGGGCTGGAAAGGACCAGTGTTTTGAAGGGCAATGTCTACTGAATCTAGGTGGTTGCACTTGTAGGAATTATTCAACAGTTTGCATACATTTAGCCTTTTCTTCCATCTTTTTAAGAACTTCTTCTGCTTTGGTGCCAAACAAACAGTCCTTTTTTAAAGGAATATCTAGTAAGTTAGATTTGACATGATCTGGCAAGGCCTGCTTCTTCAGTCAAGCATGTCTTCTCAGTGCAGAGCCAGTGACTGCTGCCCTGCAAAATGCTTCCAAGGCATGAAAGCCACACCGCAAAGTATACTTACTAACTTGGTTTGCAGAGTGCATAAGCTCCTGCAATTTTTATTTTCTGCATAATCTGGAAAAATTACCACTTTTTGTTTAATAAGTTCCATAATATGTTGCTGGTATTTCAGCATGTGAAACTGGCAATTCAATGCCCTGATAGCAAGAGTTGCAGAGGTATATCCCTTCTTACCCTATCTGTCCAAAGCTCTGGAATCTCTGTCCAAAGGGATAGGATTTTTAGCTGTAGTAGCCTTAATACCTTTAGGTCCCTGGGAAATTATCTCTGGATCAGCAGTAGGATTCTTGAAAATAAACTTGTGAGAATCAGGTACTCTGTAGTACCTGTCTGGTTTCCTAGGGGCTGGAGATAAAATGCCTGGAGTAAGACTGGATTCCATGAAAACATCATCCACAACATCCAGGACAGGGGGTATAGCTAAAGACCTGTGCTGAGGCAACTCTAAAAATTCTCTTAGTCTCTTTTTGGACTGAGGATAGTCTAGGCATTCCCAAAGGAAATGCTCTCTTAAAGTATGCAAGGTTTCACCAAAAGAGAAATCCTCTGGAGGGGAGGCAGAGGGAATGGATTCCTCTGTATCTGAATCCTCATAGGCGGATAAGGGCATGTCTTCATAATCAGAAAGGTCAGAGTAATCAGACTCCTGGTCTGTAGCACCTGAAGGGGACTGGTGTCTTTGTCTCTTAGCTGGGGAAGGCTGGCTTCCCCTAATCAGTGTAATAAGGTCTTCAGCCATTCTAAACATTTGTTTTTGTGGCATGGGTGCCTGAGCATGCACTTTGATAGTCAGTTTTCTAGGTGTAGTGCATACTCTGGGTCTAAGAAACTCGGTAGTTTTGGTTAAAAAAGAAGTTGTCAGTTTGATTCGAGCATCGGTAGGATGAAAAACTCCCTCAGAAGCCGGTGCCTGCGCAACAGCTCCAGACCCATCTAAGGTAGAGACATCCGCTAGTTACATAGTCAAAGAAACATCTCTCAGCATACCAGACTGCGAATGGGTCCCAGCAGAGGCCTGAGAATCCATAGAAGTGGGTATCAGGGGCTGCAAAGGCACCTCACTGAGCACCGGCAGACTGGCGACTAGCTTAACGGAAGCATCGTTGGCAGTTTTGGACCTATGTGGTCTGTCTCTGTTTTTATCTTTATGTTTTTTCAGAAGATCTGTAGTTGGATGGCATATGAAAGCCATTTCAGAATACGGAGATCGCTAGCGAAAGAATTCAGTGACAGAGATAGCCTGATGATGAATGGTTTGGGCATTAAACAAGACACAGAATCAACAGTGAGGGATGTCCTGGTCTGGGCCTAAACAGGTGACGCAGTAAGAATGAAAATTTCTGTGAGGTATTTGGTTTCCACAGGCAAGACAATTGTTAACTTTTTCTAACATCAGTTAAAGCAAGAAAAAAGGATCCCCAATGGGGTACTTAGCTTTAGAAGACTTCAAGATTATTCAACTCGAAAACAAAAAATTCAGGTAGTGGCCGACAGGCACTTGCTAACTTCTTCTGCTTCGGGCTCCTCCTCGGCAAGAAAGGCTGATGTAATGGCATTGGCTACCTGTTTTTATACCCCCCTAACAACCTGATGTAATGGAAGAAGTGACAGCATCCGACACAGAAATACTAAGTCTCTGGTATTCGGGCCGACTGAGGGCTATTGCAGGCAGATAACCCAAGTGTGATGACTACAACAGTGAAACACAAAGAACATCTATACTCTAGACTACAGATTTTTTTATGAAATTGCCTTATTATTATTTGAAACCCTGAAGGAAAATATAGTGAATTGAAGAGAAGAGATGAGGTTGGTAAAGATGAGAACAGAGCTATAAATATTCAATTGTGCATCAGATAGAAGTGTAGAGAAGGGAAAGTCAAATATGGGGAAATACCAAGCTGATCAGACCACAATAGTGCAAAGACATTTAAATTAGGAGAAGAATATATTAGAATGAAAAACTATTCAACAACTATTTAATTATGTGTGCTTGGAGTTAAAAAATAGCTAGATAGAATTTGTTGGTATGAACTGAGAGAGCATATTCAATAAATATAATGAAATCCATTTCCCTGCAGAAGATTTGGACACAGGAGGAAAAAGGCAAGGAAATATTTTGGCATTTTCAAAGAAAGCTTATTATGACTGGGGCAAATACTGTAGGCAAAGTGGAGAGTGAGACCTTACTCCTAACTATTTCAATTGCGAGACAGTCATTGGCCAGCAAATAGTGAGGAGTCAGTGTCCATCTGGGAGGAATAATGGATGTTAAAAAGCATTGTCTTTGTTTACATGAAAGTCATTTTGAGCAACTTTTGATTTAACAAATTGTTGCTAAAAGGTATAGAGACAGGCAAGTAAACAGGTCAACAGAGTTAGATAGGCACAGAGTTAGACAGACAGATGGCCATGAAGGTGGATAGATAAAAAGATAGCTGAGTGGATTGATAGATAGATAGATAGATAGATAGATAGATAGATAGATAGATAGATAGATGGACAGATAGACAGACATCCTGGTTGAATGTGGTAATAAAACTTGATGCAGACTGATCTGCACTGATCCATGCCACGTCATCAGTGTAAAGGGGGACACAAATGTTTGGTTTAAGGATAAAGCCACAAGAAATCTAAATAAGTGACACCAAGTAACTAGTGAACCAGGCAATACAGCTTGGATAGAAGGCATACTTAGACAACACTTTCGCATTTGGTGGACGTGTATTCAATAGGATTTTCTAGGTCATTAAAAAGTTTCTGTAATATATTTGGAACAATTTCCTTATGCACTTTATCAGGGACAGTAGCATAGTTGTGATGTTAGAACCAAGCATTCGTTTATAACCAGTGAAATGATAAAGTTATGTGAACAGAAGAATGACCACGACTGACCTCTGAATAAACACTCAGGAAATGAATGACAGAAAAGTTAAATTAATCTTGGTTATTCATTATGTAAATATTTGATTAGGCACAGTGACTTAAAATGGACAGTATATAGAGCAAAGGTTAGGAGCAAAATATAGCAAAAAAGCAAGGCAATGTCTTGGACAATGTTCTAAGCAAACTGAGATTTCAGGGACTTCTATAAAAAATTAATTATTTTTTTGGTTACAGAATCAAGCTTCTCTGTACTACATAATTTTAGCAAATTTTCCAGTTTTTATTAACCGTTCTTTGACAAAAGCCAGTTTTTTTTTGGGTTGTTTATCCTAAGTCATCTCTAAAAGACAACAGTGTAATTGTGGCTTAAAATAAAGAAGTGGGAGTCATACATTTATACATTAACTTTTATGCACATTTATTTTAAAATGAACTTAGCTACTGCTGTTTCATTGCAAGGGGAAATTTATTCCATAATATTTTAAACTTTTTGTACAATATATGTCATTTTTCTTTTACTGGTATTATTTTTTATCAGGTTCTCTGATATGTAATTAGTTCAGCAGGTGTTACAAGCACAGACTTCCACGAAGAACTTAGATAAGGGACTACATTATAGGCCAAGTAAAGGTTGCATTCAAGTAATAAGTGAGAAATGTAATATGATGACAATACATGAAGCTTTTCTAACTAGCTCAAGTTTTCCAACCAATGACTTTTCTGGTAGGGAATTCCTCTAACTGATCAACTTATGAAAGGCCTTCCATTGCAATCATTTAATTCCTGGAAAGCATTTAATTGTCAGTTGACCTTGCAAGGGTCAGGGTGGAATGGTACTGAAAAAATGAAAAGGAATGATGAAATAATATGAATAATGTGAAGGAGAGTAGAGGACTGTAGCTTTGCACTGCTGGTTAGACTGGTACAGTTATAAATAATGACTAAAAATTGTGACACATGCATCAGCTGAGCAAGGTGTGTAGAAAGCCATTGATATTTAATATAATATTAATGTATAACCACTGTTGTTTGAGATTCTGTGTGAAAAAATGTAATTCAGTGACAGCTTTGGCCACAGTGAGAAATACTTCATAATCAACTCATTAGCATATCTCTGAATCACACTTGTTTAACACTACTGATGTCATATTTGTGATGGCAATGGCAGTAATGTTTACCCTTGTGGCCCATTCATTGCTTTATCAAAAAAAAAAAAAAAAACACTACACTCACATACACAATCAGATCCATACATGCACACACACACACACACACACACACACACACACACACACACACACACACACACACACACACACACACACACACACACACACACACACAGTCCTAGACATTCATCACAAAGACATACACACAGCCACCTAACCTCAAACAACCCCTCCCATCAAGAGTCAATGGGACTTCTGGATACACTCACCTATTCAGCCTCATGCATTGCCTAAAACATGCATGCAGACACACACACACACACACACACACACACACACACATACACACACACACACTTCCACAAATCACACACTAACACCCTACCTCACCCACCTCTTTGCTGAACTGCATCACAACTCCTTTCATTAGAGTTAAAGAGTGACTGATGTTTCTTGATAGTGTTAACTTTTCACTCCATCTATGGAAACTGACACATTCCAAAGATTCTCTGAAGAATCTTTCAGTCGCATACATTGGGAGTTGCTGGCATTTCTAAAGGACAGTATATAGCTAATTAGCATTAGACTTGTCTCTCATTACCATGTGACTCTGCCAGTTGGACCAGCGTGTGCACTGAAGCTTTGTTAGAGTGAAATCTCAGTAGTAGAAGTGGAGTGTAAATTGTAAAGGGTTACCATGAAGAGCAACCTGCTCATGTTAATTCTTCACATTTAATGTATGTTTACAAAAAACATATTGCTTATGAGTACAGCCCAAATGCCCAGTGGATGGCATGATTTAAAGGTATAAAGAGGGTCATTAATCTGTTCTAGTATGAGCTATAACAGTATTGTTTTGATCCACTCAAGGAATAAGTGAAACACACAGCTAAAAACTAGGTATTAAAGGAATGTTAGTTGTCTGAAGAGTCTGTATTTAGCAAATTGTGTGTGTGTTTTTTAATTTATTTTTTAATGCAGTTTGTGTGTAACTTACAAAATAATTTTTACGTTATTGAATGCCCATACAACAAAACAAAATACACTGTTACTTTAAAGCTCACAAAGGTAAAACACATTGATGAATGCATTTCATTACAAATTCACTTCCTAAAATTAGGATGTGCAGATAGAACTGTGAGACTAGGTGCATATATTCATGCCCAGTACCTTGTGACAGCTTGTTCCTCTAAGCAGTAAGGCAGGAACAAGCAAGCCTCGAAGCATAGAAGATCCCTTTGTTATAGTGTTTACAAGGAAACATACAACAATAACTAGAGCTGAGGCAGGCAATTGTCTCCCAGCTGAACAAAACAATCTAAGGGCTCATTAGAAAGCATTAACTATCAGAACAAATATTCCACTGCAAAAAGATGCATACTAATTGACTTGGAATTTGTATTGGTTTTGTAAAGGTCCTCAAAACAAATGAAGATTCTGCAAATGCAAGTGTTAGGTCCTTTAAGTATGCTATAACAATCCACTACCATACATACTAATGTTAGCTGAATACTGGGGGGGGGGGGGGGGTGATGACATTCTACTGTGAAGCCTACCGGTAGAGAAATATCTCTCTTTCATCCCAAAAGTAAACCAGAATAATTTCTTCATCAAGTACTTCTTTATATAGTCATTTGCTTAATTAATGAGAACTCTGCAGTGGCAGATCTGTTTTTGCACTGTGCAGCCTTAATGTGGCAGATATAATAGAATTCTCTAGAAATCATATCATTTCCTACATAAAAATGTGTTGTTTTACCTGCTTGGACTTGTTTTACTATAGAAACATATTTGTAAGTCTACGGGTCTGTGGAAAATGTAAAAATGAAATTGAGTAGCCACATTACAGAGAACTTGTTATGCCCCATGCTGTGATTTTGAGTACTTTTCAAAGTATAAATGGAATAAAGTTAGGTTCATTTTCAGTAAGGACAAAAGAAATCAGTAGATGGTACATAAAAACCTTTTCAGACATTCTGCAAGAAAGCAAGCACTTGAAGTGATGGTATATTTGCAAGTGTATCATTTCAATTTCTGCTTTCTTGCTGAAGAAACATATTTATGAAGAGGTTGCAAATATGCAGAGTATGAGGTGGAAATGTGAAACGTGTCAGAAACTATCAGGAGTCAATTTTCCTTAGAAATAATGCCTTAATTATGAAAATAACTTTACTGTCATCTTCAGTGATATTCAAATAGCAATAACGAATTTACTTTTGAATTTTCAATAGAAGTGCAGTACCAATATGCCCTAAGATGATGGCATATTCTGCTCTTTTCATGCATATGGAAGCTATAGTCTAAATAAAGCTGTGCTGCATTTTTCTAATGAAAAAAAATGTTTAAAAATGTATTTCATCTTGTATTACTTTATTTCTTCAGTGTAAAGAGCTGTTTATATGGCAGAAATGTAGTGAAACATTTCAATTACATATGTGGCTTACTCAATAACATCTACATTTTAAAACTATTCCAGTATTGATAAGGGTACATTTATTATATCATATTTTATCAGGCTTTTAACAGGCATGTAATATGGGAAACCTACTGTTTGTTGAGTCCTCTAGCAGCAACGCCGAGTATGTCTTAGCAGGAAGATGTGTTATGTTAAGGGAAGGTCGGCACTAACTCGGTCACATATTGAGTGCTATGTTGCACTCAAAAAAAGGGAGAAGGTGAGTTTGCATTTTTTTTCAACCTTATTTCTTACGTCCAAGTTAGTGCAGCCTTGGAGTTAGTATGTATAGAGACTGAGGGTATGGAGGCTTGACCACACCTAGGGAGTATAACAGGGAATTGTTCCTTCCTTGTTTAAGTTTATGATGTTTTCACTTTTAAAGATTGTAGGAGCTATTTTCTGTTTGTCAGCATTGTGGATATAATTTGTTATAGTAAAAACATCTTCATTTGCTCCTAATCTTATATTTTTTAAAACACCTTTAGTTTATTAACATAAGTAAGCCATAGCTAGACATTTTATTATTCTGGTAGCTTCACCACAAGAGATTCATTCATGTATGGCTATAGGTTTGAAGTATTCATACAGGTTCAATGAAAAAGTAGATTCCCTTTATGAATCCAAATGTTTATCTCCTCATCCATCTCACCCTTGTGGCACAAGTACACACAAACACACACACACAACCAACACACACACACACACACACACACACACACACACACACACACACACACACACACACACACACACACACACACACACACACACACACACACACACACACACACACACACACACACACACACAAACACGCACACACATCCACACATGTTGGCACACGCAAAGGTTAGTTACAAAATATCAGATGAGCTATCATATTTATGTTATAGATTATGGAATTAAGTTGTCAGGAAAAACTCTCACCTTAAATTTGTAAAGAAACATTTTTCTAGAAAATGGTGCACTTACAAGAATTTTGACAACAAGAAATATCACTTTTATGTATGCTTGGTTTGATATTCCAAAGAGGTTTATTAGATAACCAACTTATGTAGTTCCCACTGCAACAATGAGGTTCTGTTTCCTTCTCATTGTAGTGATTGCATACTTTTTGATACCCTTCCCACTAGACTATCCTGTTTTATTTGATCAAAGATGATCTGTATTTGTTAAAAATGTCTAAAAGCAGTATTACAATATTACCATCTCCATATGTAAAAATGAAAAAAAAAGTCAGATTTATCAAAAAACGGCACCTAAATTACAAGTCCAACTGCTATAAAGAAAAAAATGTCACATTATTTCTGCTGCACAGATTGGGCATGGTTTAAAAATAAATATTACCTCTCAGCTACATTGCTTACTGTTCACAATGCTTTTTGACAGGCATATTATTTGGCTGAAAAAGCTAAGTAAACCAAGGCTGCGAACATGTAGGGATATTGAATACAAAAAACAATATTACCTTTCCTGGATGCTTCAAAACTATCATAGATATTTATCCTTTGGATGTCATATGTTAACGTGGTGTTTGGCAGTAGAGTTCTGTTTCTGTTGATTGTACTTAAAGCAAATTTAAAGGCCAGTTCTTCTTCACCAGATCGACCTGATTCGACAGATTCAAATATGCCCCCTACAGACAAATGAGAAAAGTTGAATTTACTATGTAGTTTCAAACTGTGGTCACACTAATAGTAGGCAGATTTGTAAAAATTAAGTATTAAATAAATTAGATACAATGTACCAGTTAAAATCTTTGTAAAATATTAGCCACAGATTAAACAGAAGCAAAGTTTTGCTGTTGTTCATTATTTTGTTTATCATGATTTGGACTGTTTGCTTAAAATTAAATGCATTTATTTAATAATTTAACATTCATGGAGAAGCCATGAAAAATATCTCATCCAGTTTTAACATAGATAAGAATCACTGCATAATCATCAGTTTGTAAGCATTTCACAGAGTTTTGTGTGTGTGTGTGTGTGTGTGTGTGTGTGTGTGTGTGTGTGTGTGTGTGTGTGTGTGTGTGTGTGTGTGTGTGCATGTACACGCACGTGTGTGCATGTGTGTATATGTGACTGTATGTCTATATGACACTGTGTGTCTATGTAATGAGGGATACATAAGTTAGCTTATCAAACTACCAACATGCCCCTAGATTAGGTGGTGCTGTCCAGTGTAAATAACTCCTTGTGCATTCATGCTGCTGCTGAATACATAAAAAAAACACTTGCAAGTCTGCTCCAACTTGTTGCGAACAACCTATTACCTCACTTCCTCCTCTTGAGCAAAGAATGACAATGACATACCATGCTATGTGAATACGTATTCTGTAGTAATAATTACCATCTAATTAAAACTGCAAACCATTAATGGAATTTGTCTCGTAGTATATCTCATGCAATTTATTCTCGCAAATGCATATCTATGCATTATACTTACAACATAAAGTTGTTGCGCTGCTTTGCTTACATTCTGTTAAACAATTCCTTTGTTATCAATTTGACTTTCTTTTGACAGGTTTAATACACCTCTTCTTCTTCCTATGCTCATGCTGTGCTACGGCTGTTTCTTAGTATTTTAACTTCTCTGTTATTGACAAGCCAGACAATTTAATGAGGGCACATAGGCTTGCCATCTGTAGCTGATCTGATTTTCTTTGCCTCGGCTGTCATATTGTATAAACAAGAAACAATAAAGGCAATCTTCCGTCATCTAACATATCAACAGGCTTATAATACTCATATAAAATAACGGGCAGAACTTCCCTTACCCCAAAACTAAAATTGAAAAAAACAAGTAAATAGACAGACAGGAGTACAAAAGTCATCTAGTTGTGTCTGCAATAAAAGCCTTAAGCTATAAAATAAGTATTATCAATCAAAGGAGATTTAGTTAAAGGTCATTAAAAACAAACAAAAAAGCAATTCTATAAAAGCACAAGTGCTGTCATACAACACAAAATTTTACAACCAAGCATGAGAGTGGATAACCACTTCAGACAGCAAAGGCATAATAAATGTATATGGCACTGGATTACCATATAAAAATGCAAACACATACACAGCAGTAATATAAGGTTCTTTAGCAACCTAGAACTCATTAAACTGTAAATTCCCATCTACAATTATTATTAATATTTCAATGTAAAACCAAGGTGTGTGTGTGTGTGTGTGTGTGTGTGTGTGTGTGTGTGTGTGTGTGTGTGTGTGTGTGTATGTATGTCTGATTTCTAGGTATACATTATTGTGTAGAAAAGTACATAAAACAGATGTCAGGAAAAAATGATAAATTCTTACATTACTTTTGATGTAATTTTCAACTCACCCCTACTTTTTGTGACCTTGAAATTGATTACATATAAATAAGGAGGTTATGGGGGAGTAAGGTCTTTGCAACATACAAGGCAAAATTATCCATGTCCCTTTGACATAAAGGAATAAAGCCCTGACTATGACCTAGATGACTTAAACATTGACTTCAGGCCTAGAAGGACCAGGCAGAAGAGATGACAGTGTACAGCTAATGCATGCTCACCTATCATTGTACAAATGGAGGTGGTGTGCGTGATGGACCACTGACCTGCTCTGGATTTATAGTGGTAGACTGGTAACACCTGGGCAGGATTGTTACTGGCCATATTAGCCAGAAAAGTCCACTGCTGTGCAACAGTCTGCCCTTAGGGAGTCCCCCTGGCAGTGTCCACTAGCTGTCGTTGAGAGTAAATGGTAATATCTTGCTGGACATTCATATGTTTGTAGGTTCATACCAGGCAGTTGATGAGGAAAATCATTTGTAGATTAGCACCAAAAGTTCCAGTTTGTCAATACCCTATGACATAAGCTGTTACTACCTAATTGCCTAACAGTTTCTTCCACACTCATCACTGGCTAATGGCTGCACATATTCTCAGTCTGCCTAAATTGTCTACACAGCTTCTCTTTGTATTTTCAGTACATCTCTGGAACCAGTCCTTGAGATATCTTATCTCATTTATTATGTGTCAGGCTCATTGACTTTGGTAAAGGTTTCTTCATCAGTCTTAAAAATTCTCATTTATCTTATGTAATTCCATTGTATTTTGAGTGGGTGTCTCACTACATCTAATTATCTTGAATGCAATTTTCCTCAGAAGAACAGAATTGCTCATGAGGTAATATTGATCGCATGGGTGGAATTACAATACACAAATAGAAAACAGTCTTATTTATGTTGCAGGGCTTATCATGGGGACTTAAGTTTCAGTAGTTTCTCAGACATTTTTTACACATTTCTCATCCACGTCACTTGTCACTTGGTATCTTGTTATAGGCATGACATTTTCATTAACATAGTATTTCACGAAGGTTGAACATTCATGTGTGATGAAGTCTAGACCATTATCACTGACTGTTTGCTCAGGCAAACTATTTATTGCAGACATTGTCCCTGGTACTAATAGCTTTCTATCATCAATAGCCCCAATATAGACCACTGCTGGCCACTTTATATGTGCTGTAACCAGGTGCACTGTGGCTCTGAAAAGCCACGTGATGTCCTATATGTGGACATGTCCATAGGTTCATAGGTAGGTACTAGGCTATTGGCCCTAGGGCCTATACAAGCCTAACCAAATGGTACCCTGCCTTTTGCCACCCAAGAAAATTATTTTCCTGTGCCCCTGTCAAGCAGAGCCACAGAAGTGATCCCCGGGGTGAATTTCTTATCTCCTATCCAATCATCAAGATTTTTCTTGAAGAGTGCTAATGAGGAGCTTTGTTTGCTATAGATAGGTAGTTTGTTCCAGAGTATGGGAAGTCTCTTGGACAGGACTCTATCCCTCCAGCATGTTACACATGAATGTTGACAAGAATGCAGGGGGTACTGTAGTCATTCATTTTGAGTGGTTCAATATCCACTGCAGTATCTGTCTACTTTTATTTGTTACATTTTGTAACAGTAGTAGTACTGCACATGAAAGTTTGGGTAAATAACTTCATTTCTACTTTTCTTTCTTGCCTTCCATATTTTGCATCCATCATAGGATTACTGTATTCTTGTTTTGGAGCACGCAGTAAGACTCTTTGACACAATGTCAGTGGCTTTTTCTAGTAGTATACATCAGGATGCAGCAGATTAATGCCCCAAGAACATTTTTTTATGTCAGTTCATACACTCAGGACAGTACCAGGTTGTTTTTCCTTCCTGTTTTCATAGTGGAAATTGTAATCGACACGTGTGAAACAATAGTATAAAGGCAGACTTCTACTGGATCCTTTGTTGGTGTTTTTTTACACTACTAATTCGACAGTCTCCGGGTCCATTAATTTACCATATTGCTTTATTTCTCTGATTTACCTTCTGTTCTGATTTCCATTTTGTTTTCCTAAAATTTCCTTAGAACAAGGATCAGCACCATAACCTGTTTTGTAGTTGGCATAGGTACCTCATTTCTTATGATTTCTAATTAGTTTATGCCTTCGTCCACATAGTACTGATCTCATGTCAATATTTGTTTGCCTGGTAACCATTTTCAGTCACGGCCATTGCACAAGAAGCAACACTACAGAATTCCAATACACAATATAAAGTTATACAGTTTGTCTATTGCTATAAAGTTATAGCAAGATCAGTATAAGGAGTATAACTAAAATTGCAATAAATCCTGTCGATTTATCAGCATATTACATTACTTAAGTGTAGGATAATCCATGAAAGCAAGGGCAAAGATAATTATTCACATTGCCAAAAAGTAGTTGACTGTATAAGAAAAGGAATATTATATGAATCTTGAGTTAGAATATTAGTTGTTGTTTAGTACTGACTACAGTCTTTGCAAGAAAACTTACAGTATATAAAATGTATACATATCATTTAGTGACTGGCTCATCTTCATTGTCTAGGTTGAAATATCATATTTGGTCATGGTACTTCATAATGCCACCTTACGTATTATTTTGTCTGGGTATATATATATTTGTATTCAGCTTTAGCCCAAAACTCTGAAGCACATGGATTTGGTATAACATACAGGAGTTCATGCAACATGGCAGTACTGATTCTGTCAGAAGTATCACCTGTCAGCTAAACATTTAAAGCTGGATTGCTATCGGTAAGTACATTGTCTGATGTAATCAATTATTGCCATTCATCAAAGGTAAGATCATAGTCCTCTGTCCATTTTGATAATGGCCATGCTGAAGTTACATCTCTATTGGAAGACATATTGTTAAGAGCTTCCACTGTCACAAATGGTATAAATTCAACAGCTTAGATACCACATCTGTTGTATCATATTCTGGGAGCTACATACCTGAAGCACAGTTTTTGCAATGTCTTGCAACTTAAGCAGTCGATTTATAGCATCTACATGCTCAGAATACATAGCTCTCTTTGTGAAGAGTTCATAGCTTTCTCCTCTTGTCCAGATTCTATAATCTTTTAAAATATACATGACCCTCTGTGAGTTCTTTACCATTTTTCCCATTAACAGACTTAGAAGCGTACTACATCTGCAGATTAGGACCTCCACAGAACTTCCTTGCTGCTGCCTTATAGAAGTTGCAGCTGCTGCTTTTAAAATCAGTCTTGCAATGGAATGATACTATATATTTACTTTAAGAAATTTTAGCCATTAACTGCTTTTTTCTTTTGATTGGTTCACTGTGCCTTGTCTCTTCTTTTAAAATGTAGTTAATTTTAATGAGTTTATACTGCATCGAGGAAGGGTTGTTTAACTGAAAGCTTTGCACTGCTTTCTAATAAACTATTGGTCTTGCTCTTGGTTTCATGATACACCTTTTCTTTGAGAATGTAATATTTACTGGCCATCAAAAATTTCTTACATGTGTTTTCTGCTTCCATTTGTATAAATGTTTGTTGTTATCCAACAGTCAGGAATTCAAAAGTTTATTTGACTGTTAATATGGGCTATAGTGCAGTCATTAATACTTTATTCATTATAACTATGAAATATTTGACTGGCTGCATTCTTGGCAATCTCAACAGTGCATGCCATCTATATCCTGGTTACAGCTCATCCTGTGTGATGTTCAAGAGTTCTTACATAAGCAGAATGGTCTTACTATCCATAGTCTGTGTTACTCCCCATAGTCTGTGTTACTCTAGACCTTGTATTTCTGGTACTCCTTGACTTACAAATATGCAAGAGATTCATAAGTATGGGGTTTGCAAAAGACTTGTAAGCCAGGCATAGATAACCCATCAGCAATCTATAGGAGACTGAGTAGAGTCATTATCTGGGCAGAGTAAATTGATTTTTTCCTTGACAAAATCATGTCTTCTCATTCAGATGTGCTATTTTACTATCCAAATTCTTCATACTCATCAGATAACTATCACGTCAGTTAACATCATGAGTAAACAACTGCCCATAAACTAGCTACTCTACAGACATTGGATCTATCTTAATTACCTGTCAAGGAAGGTCACCAAGAGTAGAGGAGCTTTGTGCCAACCCAGAACACATTTGACTTGATAGAGAATGTGAACCCACCTGTTGGATCTCATAAAAAAAGACCAAATGGGATACAACTTCAGTGTGGGACCCCATACTAAAATGGCAGCTGTAACAATGCAATTTTAGGGGCACATTCATAAGCCTTCTTAAGGTCTGCAAAACACATGTAGATATGTAATTACCTTGTTTGTTCTTATATTTGCATTTATATTAGAAAAAATTATTATGCCACATTTTAAACGTCCATAAGCTATGCAGATTGTGCTAGAAACAGAGGATTTATTGATATATTTCAGTTGTAAGAATAATGGATTAAGTTGGCTATGGAGTGATATGAGTAAGGATGAAAATAATGCAATAGATAGTGCAGAACAGAGCATGTGTTGTAACTTTAAGAAGCATTTCCAAGTGTAGGCATGTGCATATAAATAGTGAGCACATGCAAGCAGCAGTGCCACTTTGAGAGAACAGCCAAAGTCTTAACATGTATGAGTGCAGTAGTCAGTCTGTTTATAAGCTTATTTAAGTTACTAAGCCTCAGTCCTGGTGTGTTTGTGTGTAACAAAGCTGCTTGAACCAAATCCACAATTGTTCATCTGTTTTATCCTGACCAGACAAGCAACATGGAGTCAGAACCAGGACCGAGAGTGCAACTTTTCAAGCCATGAGGTGCAGAGTTGATGGTGAAGGTATATTAAGCAGGTTGGGAGATACAGTGCTTAAATGATTAAAAAGGGCCAAATTATTTATTTTGCAAAGAAAATGATACGGAGCATTTGTAAGGCACAAAATGCATTATTAATCAAACGAGTAGCATAAAACATATTATTAATCAAATGAAAGACACAAAATGCATTATTAATTAAAGAAAGTCTTTGAAAGCATGTCATTTGATAAAACTATCAGAAATACTTATATGGGGCTCAGAATTACCTCCAGTTGCATAATGAGCATGTTTATCATAAAACAACCACAAGAAAAGTTTAATAATCATAATAAGAGGTTAAATGGTCATAACAAGTACAATAAAAGGGCAAAATAAGCTTAAAGAGCAAGGTGACTCCATGTTTATTAACAAAAGACCGTGTTTTGGCATAAACTACTATTTTGCATTGACTAAAGACATTCAAAGCATAACTAGAGTTGTTTGAAGTATCTCAGAGTGTGTGTTGTATTATGGTGCAATTATTTCAAAGAGTTTGCTGAGTGCAAAGTACAGTTGTTTGGCAAAAGTGGAGTTATTTCATAGAGTCTATGGTGCTAGGTATTGGGCATAATTACAAGTTCTGGCATAAAGTTCTGGCATATATTTATGTGTGTGCATGTTCGTACATAATTTCAAGTACCTTCACTAGTGTGTGTTGATATGGCAGATGCATTTCGCAGACCCAGTCCACTTGTGTTTGATCATATTATTGCAGAGAATAGGAGAGTATTTGAGCAGGAATACGATATTTTCACACAAGCAGCTTTTTCTGACAAAGATGCACATGCAAGGTCATTTATTTTGCTTAACTTAGTGAGGTTAGAAGCCATTGAAAGAGAGCGTACATTTGTGCATGTACCGGCAGTATATGTAGGAGAAGGGGAAAATCGCCACATTGTCATACCAGCTGAATACCAGCTGAATCAAGAGAGGACCCTGAGTGCTTAAAACAAATTTAGAGAAATGTGCAACCCCCAGACAAATGTTACATTAGAGAGGAACCCATTTTATACAAGAGAACAAAAGCCAGGTGAAACTTTTGCAGCTTATATCACTGACTTGAGAAATAAAGCTAAAATGTGCAGATTTGGTGATTTGAAAGATGAGTTAATAAAAGACAGGCTTGTGTGTGGTGTTAATAATGCTGCAGTGAGAAAGATTTTGCTTTGTGACAGTGATTTAACTTTGGGCAACGCTATAGAGATTTGTCAAATCCATGAGCTCAAAGAAAGGCACACAAGTATGCTTGCAAGTGATAAGAGCATTATTTCAACAGCCTCTAGAGCAAATATAGGCAGCATGCATCACATGACTAGCAGAAGCAGGCCTAAGCACATGGCAGCAGCAGCCTCTGCAGGTTTTCCATGGAGGAACCGTACCTTTCTCGCAAGATCCAAGACTAACCCAGCAAAACGGACATGCTCAGTGAAGTATAAGGGTGAGTCAGCAAAACCCAAGTCAAGCCTTATTGTTAACTGTCGTAATTGTGGTGCCAATCATGAGTCTATAAGAGAGAAGTGCTTAGCATTTGGCCAGCAATGCCACAAGTGTAAAAAATGGAACCACTTTCAAAATTGTTGTAAATCAAGCAAGTCTCATTCAAATATTAAGAAATGTCATTCAAAAAAGCAAGCTGACCATGTAGAAAGCTGCATCCCAACTTTCTGTGTAGATGGTGTATCAGTGGTCAGTGAAATGGTTAATGCAGTAGATTTACTGGCAAAGAATGAAGCAGATTGTACTGTCCTGACCAATGGCAAAGCCACAGAGCTCAAAGTAGACACTGGTTCAAAGTGCAATATTATGTCAGCAGAAGCATTTGCTAAAGAGTTGGTGAACAACTTAATTTGTCCAATTGTGCAAAGCTTGTTGCTTATGGAGGTGAAGAGATTCAAATTGAAGGCTCAGTAGTGCTTTCATGCTATTCTGCTGGGAACAGTTACAGCTTGCAATTTTATGTACTGTAGTCAGAAGACCTGTGCAGTCATTATTAGGTCGCAGAGACAGTTGAAGAATAAAACTGCTTCTTTTTTCCAAAGAAGTCCATCGTGTAAGCACATGTCCCAGTTGCATCTTCAGTGATGCTATTTTCTCAGAGTATGCTGATGTTTTCAATGACAAGCTAAGCAAACTTCCAGTTGTGTACTCCATGAAATAGACTCAGAGGTCAGTCTAGTGGTCAGACCAGTGAGAAGAGTTCCAATAGCTATGCAGGACAAGGTCAAGGTCCAGTTAGATAAGATGTTGCAGCAAGGTGTGATTTGTCCAGTCACAGAACCTACAGATTGTCCCAATCAAATATAGAGATTGAATACACACCTCTGATTTACACAATCATGGTTCATATTCCTTTCCTTTAATTTTAAGGTAATAGAATGTACGTTGAAAGGAATGAAAAGAGGTAACATCAACAACCACAAGGAAAATAATGAGTTAAAGTAGATAATAAACCTGAGAGCTGACCACTCACCAGGCCTGAACACTGTGGTCCCATTGAGACCCATTCTGAAAGGAAGATGACTCACAACTGGGTAAATCAGAGGTGTGTATTCAATCTCTACATTTGATTAGGCCAAGGTTTATTCAGAAGGAGAAAGGCATTGGAGTAAAAGGGAAGACTTGATTGGTACAGAGCAATTTATTAATGAATTAGATTTTCCGATTGTTTTACGATCTGATGAAGGTTTATCTGAAAGCGCTTATCATTTGGAAAGGGACTTTTAGTTTGTTTTTAATGGAGTCTTTTACAGAGATTTTTGAATTTTAAACTATGAGTCCATTAAAGAATTGTTTTTATCATTGCTGTGGTGGTGAAGTTTGGTTATCCACTTGTGCTATTGTGTTCTTTTTTTCCACAACACCTTTAGCAGTTACCATGTATTTTACTTCTGTTGGTCAACAGTAGCCAATGACATATTTGAGTGGAATAATAAGCATTACTTAGTGTTAGTAGGCTCTTATTCGAAGTGGTTTGAGATCAGTTTGCTACCTAACCTAACATCCAGTGCTGTTATTACTAAGTTGAAACGTCATTTCCCAGTCCATGGTAGTTCACACAAATTTATTTCTGACAACAGTACCCAGTTACAAAGTCAATTGTTTCAGAAATTTACAAAAGAGTGGGACTTTTCCATGTTACTAGTAGTCCGGAATACTCACAGTCAAACAGCATTGCTGAACATGCAGTACAGAGTTCAAAACAATTACTAGAGAGGTCAAAGTGTGACAATACCGATATCTTGTTGAATTTACTTAATCACAGAAATATACCCTGTGACAACCTGCTTGGCTCACCTGCTCAGAGACTACTATCTAGGCATACCAGAAGAACCTTGCCTATCAGTTCTAGTTTGCTGGTGCCTAATGCTAAAAACAACAGTGCAATCAAAGTCCAACTCTTTAAGAATTCCTTTCAGAAGTCCAGCTATGATAAAATGAGCAGATTTCTTCATCCTATAAAAGAAGGAGAGATAGTGAGGATGCAAAAGGCGAAAGGCTTTGATCGAATTGATCAAGTGAGAGGCAAATGTGCCTAGCCAAGATCCTACTTAGTGGAATCAGAGGGTACTGAATACAGGAGAAACTGCAGGCATCTTCTTCAGGTGTCTGAATTGATATTGCAGCATCATACCTGTGATCCAGACTCTAGATCTCAGAACATCCCTGACAATGTTCATGTTGAAGAGCATGTTGCAGTATCCATTCCTGTTCCTGATGATGTCCCAGATGTCCCCAAAAGTTGGTAGATCCAGATCTGATTTTTATGTTGCATGATCAGGTCATATTTCTAGACCTAGTATAAAATACACAGCGACCTGGACATGCTTGTTTTATATGTGTTTAATTTTGTATGATTGCATGTCAAAGAATTAGTTCTGTATAACTGCATGTCAAACGATCATTTCTATGTAATTGCATGTCATTGAATACTGTCATTTCATATGACTATTTCTCAAAGAGAGAGGATGTAGAACAGAGTGTGCGTATGTACCTTTAAGAAGCATTTCCAGATGCAGCACGTGCATATAAATAGCGAGCACGTGCAGGCAACGGTGCCATTTTGATAGAACAGCCAGAGTGTTACCATGTATGAGTGTGGTAGTCAGTCTGTTTATAAATTTATTTAAGTTTAAGTTACTAAGCCTCAATCCAGATATGTTTGTGTGTAATAAAGCATCTTGAACCGAACCCACAACTGTTCATCTGTTTTATTCTGACCGGACGAGCGAGAGAAAGCAAATTTGCTGAGTAACAAATGTTTTACTCACCGAGTCTTTTGTGCTTTAAAACTTCACTTTCTAAGCTTTTGCATTATATAAGGAAATGATAAATGTCATACTGGAAGTATCTCCTCTCCAAATCTGCCTACTGTAAGATATAGTGCATGAGCATTAATGCAATGTTTTGCCAACTATTAATGTTCGGACCCTTTGTGAAACTAGCTGGGAACTACTCATCTGAGAATACTTTAGAAATTGTCATAACACATTGAGTTAAGTAGCGTTACAAACAGCAAGCTATATGAAAGAAGTGTTTACAAAGGCAATGTGAATTACTTGAATTATCTTTTCCCATTTACACATTGCAATACCCTGTTAGCGTAAAAGGATGTGAGGCACACTCTCTTATTTTTTATCATCTGTAGTAATATAAAGGGCTGTTGACTTTTTTTTTCTCATTGACACATTATCTATACATTACATATGCATTATGTAAATGATGAGGCTAGGTATTTTTGCAGTGAGTAAAGTAGCACTGAAGTCTTGAATACAAAGTAAGTGAGTTGTCTTGAAAGCGGCAGTATTTCTTCTGCAGCTCACTAATCAACGTGCAGTTTGCTATTTGGATTGTGCTTACAGAAGCACTCTGTATTCATGTGTCTGGTAAACTGTTTCTGTAATGCTGGTAGACCAGAAAGATCATTTACTATTCTGTGTAGATGATGTTTCCTTTTGCTTCCTGCTGATAGAACTGACAGCTGCTGTCAGAATGTGAGAATGTAATAATACTTTCCTATGTATGTTATTGGACTCAAATGGCTGTAAGCTGTTCAGGTGTGTAATTATGGATAAATATTTACACATTTTTGGACTGCAAAGAGCCAGTCAAACCAACACATTTTTTCTACATATCGTGCTAGAAATATATAATCTAAATGTTATTTACTTTCCCAAATGCATCACAAATACTGGATATAATAACAAATATGATGGAGGTATACAAGTAAAATGCCATAATAATTACATAATTGTTTCAAAAAAAGCAATTATATTTGGCAATTGAATTGGCAGGCTCTAACTGCCATTCCTTAGGAAAAGCAACTTTCTCTAAGTCATATTGCATACAGTCCTAGCTGACATTTACATTTCTGCAGCCAGAGTGCAACATGATGCTGTCAGTTTTCCCAAGGAGCTCTTAACACAGGTGTATTAATAAACGTTATCACACTAGCCATACTTCAGTTGTACTGTGCCTGCACAAATGTAGGAACTTCCTTATCAAAGCTGGACACTCCTGCTGGGCTATAGTGCTGAAAGTTAACAAGCATGGTTCATTATAGTATCTCCTTAAAGCACACTTTGACTATTAGTTGCACAATTGACTGCAGACATTCATATGTACGATTACAATGGTGTCATAACCACAACATGCACCCGACTCCAGATTTCAATGTTATTCAATTCTAGTGATGTAGTGTTTCACTAATGATGACTTTTGCACCTTGTTATCTTGCCAATAGATACATTTTTTGGTGACTATTTTCTGTCAGAACTACCTAAAAATCACTTGCACAATGCCATCTCACCAATGGTAAGACACTTTGGCAAGAGAAGCTTTCTTTAAAATGCATTTATCAGTACATACAATTACATCTGTCACTGATTATTTATAATATTAAATAAAAGTTTAATTTGTTAAAATAAATAAAATGATCATAGCAGTTTTAAAGTCTGTGCATATTTATTAGCTCAGTAGTGCTTCATCCAGAGTTATTTTGGCAATCTTAGACAGACTTTCTGTGTGTGATCTTTGCAAATCAATGCTTAACTTGTATTTTTTACAGACAATGCTGTTTACGATCTGATCTGCTTGATATTGCGAATGTTCAGAAGGCTGTTAATGTGAATCTAAGTACTCAGTATTCAGTACCTGTGATAAGAAACTAATCAAGATGCTGCACTTCAAATTAGTATGAGTGAATTGAGATATGTATTGTATTCATAAGTATAGTGCACAGGTCATTAAATGGGAGGGTGTCACTATGCACAGTGTGTTGGTTAGACATAAGTATAGTGCACAGGCCCCTAAATGGGAGGGTGTCACTGTGCACAGTGTGTTAGTTATACATAGGTATAGTGCACAAGCCCCTAAATTGGAGGGTGTCACTGTGCATGGTGTGTTGGTTATACATAATTATAGTGCACAACACCTTAAATGGGAGGGTGTCACTGTGCACTGTGTGTTGGTTATACATAAGTACAGTGTGCAGGCCCCTAAATGGGAGGGTGTCACTGTGCACAGTGTGTTGGTTATTCATAAGTATAGTGCACAGGCCCCTAAATGGGAGGGTGTCACTGTGCACAGTGTGTTGGTTATACATAAGTATAGTGCACAGGCCCCTAAATGGGAGGGTGTCACTGTGCACAGTGTGTTGGTTATACATAAATATAGTGCACAGGCCCCTAAATGGGAGGGTGTCACTGTGCACAGTGTGTTAGTTATACATAAGTATAGTGCACAGGCCCCTAAGTGGGAGGGTATCACTGTGCACAGTGTGTTTGCCATACATAAGTATAGTGCACAGGTCCTGAAATGGGAGGGTGTCACTGTGCACAGTGTGTTGGTTATACATAAGTATAGTGCACAGGCCCTTAAATGGGAGGGTTTCACTGTCCATGTTTTTTTTTCTTTCTTTCAGTTAGGGGTCGCCACAGCGGAACAAAGGTCTGCTAATGATTGGCAGTCAATTTTTTATGGTGCCGAGGTGCAAGCCCGACACCCAACCTTCAACGAAGGCACACCCATTCACACATGTCTTTTGAATGCCACTCGACCATGGGGAGGACATGCAGGCTACACACAGAAGGTGCTCCAGCCAAGAATCGAACAGCAGAAACTCTTGCTGTGAGGCAACAACGCTACCGCTGCACTACCGTGGCTTGGTTTCACTGTGTATGGTATATTGGTTATACATAAGTATAGTGCACAGGCCTCTAAATGGGAGGGTGTCACTGTGCATGGTGTTTTGGTTTTACTAAATCACAATTCATAATCTTGTGCCATCACAATGATAGACTGACATATACAAAGTATGTACCTAACAGTGGCAGAGATAGACCGTGTACATGAGTCATCTGAAAAGTTACACCTGGGTTCATGGCTATATTTCCTTGATATACTAAAACTGCAGTTTGGTATATTTTCTGTCAAGCTATACAACTCTATTCCATTATAACTGTGAGCCTTGCATTTTCTAGAGATAGCTATCTTTTTGCAAATAAGCAGAAGAGATCAACCTTTGTCTTTGGCCATGTACTTTCTAGATACTGTTAAGTGTTTTCGTGTTGCAGTATTCATATCTTCTAAGTATAAAAGCATCTGGATCTGTCTTACCTCTTTGTACAAAAAATATTGACATAATAATTCTTTCGCACTCTATAATGTAGAATTATTTTCTGTTTCTTCCTCAGTGTCTTTTAGTATGAGTGTTGTGGAAACACTGCATTCTCCTTTCATATTCAGATTTTTTTTAACTTTTAATATTTTTTAGTTTTTTTGCTAGTGAACTTTCTAGTATTTTTCTTTTTTGGAATTACCTTTTTTTCGAATCTTGTTAGAAGTATCCTGGAATTGGAAGAGTTTTATTTGAATTGTATGTGTATACCTTTGTGGTCAATGTTTGTAAACAAAGCAATGGCTTTAAATGGTTTTAATGTGCTTCATTCACCAGAGATGCAATTAGCTTTTTAATGCTGGTATGTGTCGAAAAGTGATTGGAATCAACTGATCACACATCCTAACACTTTGCAGCTGTGGCTGCTAACTCCTTCACTCCAGATTTGCTAAGCTACTGCCATACTTTGTGTTGATGAATGAATGTAAAGCTATCAGCTTATTTAACTTTACATTTCAGAAGTATAAAGATATAATGCTATTTAATGTTTTTTGTTTGTATTTATTCACTTTCTGTCCCACCACTATATATATTTATATCTGTATCTATATCTATGTCTAATCTATAGCTGTATACACACACACACGCACACACACACACATATATATATATATATATATATATATATATATATATATATATGTATATAAATATCAATATGGTTCTACCTGACTTTGTTGAAATTCCACTTAATCGAATCTCAATTCATCGACATTCAAAATATCAAAATCGCATTTCATCACAATAGCAACAATGGACATTTTCCCATGGAAGTACTCATTGTTTGAGATGGTGAATGTTGGCCTTTTCCCAACTGTAGTATGATCTTGTAGTTGATATATTTAGTTGGGGGGTGGAGGAGCGGGAGTAGCCCCACACCTTGGTGGATTACGGATGGTGTGGCTTAGGTTTTGTTTCTTTTTGGGTAACTGGTTATTTACAGTGGGAAACTCTTCCTTGTTCCCCTGTTTCAATGAAGTGCGATTTCGATATTTTGAGTGTCGATGAACCGAGAGTTGATGAAGTTGGATTTTGACAAACTGAGATAAATCCATATATACATATATAAGACTGGCTGCAGTCAGCAGTGTGAGGTACAATCTTTATAGCCTAAACCAGGTAATTTCATTTCAAACTATTTTTCAAAGTTAAATGGAGTGAGAGTAACCTCTTTTCTTCCAGTATCTTCTGTTACAATATAGTTGCAATACAATCTGACATACTATATGTATTTTGTATTTCTTGTCTGTCCAGCATGACCCACTGTTGGTACATTTTTTTTTTTTAACACAAGCAACTTTACAAATACATTTCAATACAAGCACCTATACAAATAGGTTTGATATACAAATGACATCATTCTTTACAAAACTCCAGCTAGCTATGCTGGCATGTTACACATGCACTGCCCTACTCTCTCTGGTATAGCTGGCACTACTTCACATCATCACACTGGCTAAGAAGTTACACTTAAGTCAATAAAAATAAATGAGGGTGAGTCTTAACAGGTAATATTAGAGCTATCTCCAAATCTATCTTCCGAAGAGTGGTTCCATAGCAACTACTAATCCTAGGAGAGAGGTATTCTGACCTCCACCTGGCAATTTCTCCATTTCAGCATCCTTTGTTTCCTAAATAATTTGGTGAGGTAGAAAGCTTACTCAATATGTATTATACTTATTAATCCATTCTGCTATGACAACACTACTATAATCCTCATTAGGTTCCTTATTGTAACAATATAATCCATCTATGGAAGCCTTAAACATACAATCAATTAATTCTAATTTCACCATCAGAACAGTGAATTGTGACATTTTCTGTTATACTATTCAAGCAGTTTTACTGAGGGCAAATTATCATTTGTCCATTTCATTGGGGCTGTACCCCTACCTCTTTTAACTACATATACTAATTTCAAGATGGGGGCTTTATCTTAGTATATGGGACACATACTAACATATCACCTTCAGTTTAGTATATATTCCCATAATCTAATGTTATAGTGTTGTTATTCCAAGGTCCGCTTTTCCAGTTTTTTTTTTTTAATCCTATGGGGATCTGCCTTTACATATTACTTATTCATATGCTATTACATGCAATTGCATCAAAGACAACAACACATTTAACTTTTTCAGTTTCTGCCTAAAAATGCCGGGCTGTATATTTCTTTTTCCCTTAAAATTTAACAAAATTTTAAATAATTATTTCAAATATAATTTTGCACTATCTACAAATATCATAGTTTATACACCTACAACTTTATCAGAAATCCCATTCATTTTACATAGGTTCATAGGTGTGTACTAGGCTAATGGCCCTGAAGCCTTTACAAGCCTAGCCCATAGGATTACCTGGCATCGTGCCACCCGACCTTAGTCCCCGGTGCCTCTGTCAAGTAGAGCCACTGGAATGATCGTTGGGGTGAATTTTCTATTTCCCATCCACTCATCAAGATTTCTCTTGAAGAGGGCCAGTGAGGTGCTCTGTTTGACATATATGGAAAATCTATTCCATAGCATGGGCAGGCTCTGGTTTATGAACCCCCTGCAGCTTGTTCTGTTGATTGTGGTAATGAGGTTGAGGTATCTGGAGCATGTGGTTTAGAGGAATTGGAATTTCTTTAGATGCAGCATTTCTAACAGAGCTGGGTCAGACATGGCTTTGTAAGTCAAGCAGAGATCACCTCTAAGTAGGTGATATGAGACAGAGAATAGTTGGAGTTTTCTGAGTCTGTCCATATAGAACAAGTGTTTAAGGCCTAGGATCCTCTTTGTGAGTTATTTTTGTGGCCTCTCCAGTTATTGCAGGTGTCTAGTGAGGTACATGCCAAATGGGGCATTGTACTCAATGATTGGCCTAATGAGGGAAGCATAGAGGGAGACGATGACCTCTTTCTTCCTGGATGCAAAACCCTTAGTAAAGAGATGTGCCACATAGAAGGACTTTCTGAGCACAGCGGCAACGGGGTGGTCAAAAGAGAGGTCGCTGTCAACCTCTGTTCTCAGATCTCTTATAACACCTTCTGTGTTCAGTGGACTACCATCAATGTGGTAATTCAAGAGAACCGGGTTTTTCCCAAAGGGGATGATGACACATTTTTTGGCATTGAGATTAAGACCATGGTCCTGACACCAGGCATTGGTCTCAGTGAGACCTTTCAGTAGGATGCCAACATCACATGGGGAGTTAATAATAGCTCCCAATTTGCAACTGTCTGCGAACTTTGTCAGCAAGAGTCCCTCCATGTTGGCCTGGACTTCAGAGAAGTAGATACCAAACAGGAGGGGACCCAGGACTGAACTCTGTGGGACTCCACTCGTGATTAGTCAGCAGTCTGACTTGGAGTCAGCTACTTTCACACTGTGGGTTCTATCTGTGAGCCAATTTGCAACCCACCTAGTGATATAGGGGTTGATGCCTAGCTTAGTGAGTTTTTCTATGATTCCTGGGTGGGCAATGGTATCAAAGGCCTTGGCCAGATCAAGTTAGGCTGTATGAACCACCTTGCCTTCACCCACAGCTCTGGCGACTGACTCAAAGAAGTTGACCAGGTTGAGCAGGCATGATCTACCCTTCACAAATCCAAACTGTGTGGGATCCAGACTTTAGAGATTCCCTATATCCTTGTTTATTAAGTTCATGATGATGCGTTCCATAGCTTTGCATATCAGACTCATCGGGCTAATGGGGTGATTGTTCTCAGGGTCTGTAGTCGCTCCCCCTTTGTGAAGAGGGAGGACTGTAGCCATGCGCCACTCGGTAGGGGCAAAGCCTGAGGTGAGGCTGTGATTGAACAGGGCACACAGGTGAAGTCCCAATTCACTCTGTAGTTCATGAAGAATACAGCCAGGGATATTCTCAGGTCCTATAGATTCTGTATTCTTGGTCTTGGATAGTGCTGTTTTAACCTATGCAGCAGTAATACTGGGTGTCTGGCAATCTACTGGTATTGTGATTGGTGCTTTGGTGGGAGAGAAGGGTAAAGTTGGCACTGAATCTGTTGGCCAGTACGCTGGCAATATCTGTTGGCTCGGTATAGGAGGTACCATTGTGCAGTAGCTCAGAGCAAATCTGGGTATTGCCGTGGCTATTCTTTACATAACTATAGAAAGCCTTGTGGTTGTCTTTACTATCTGCTGCAATTTTGTTTTCATAGCTAGCTTTAGAGGATTTGATGAGGGTTGAGGTTGAGGCTGGTAAGGGAGTTTTTCCAGTCTTTGGACTTCACCTTATTCTGCATCAGTTTCCTCCTTCTGTTGTAGAGTTTGTTTATGGCAGGGGACCACCAGATTGGCTTCCTTTTTTAGGAGGAGAGTGTCTTTGTTCTATCGGGTATAGCTAGATCCATGCATTTGTGTACGTGTTCGTACAGTGCATTGTTGTATGATTTGGTGGTCATGCAACTATTCTCCATTTGCATGGGTGCCGTGAAGTTAGCCACCTCTGTTTTTAGGAGCCCAAAGTTAGCTTTGGAGATGCTTTTCATGGTGGTTGCCTTTGTGGGGGGTGGTAGGGATGTAGATTCCCAAGGTGATTAGTTTGTGGTCGGATGTAACCAGGGAAGAGTTGACTACTGGTATAGACCCATGGTCACCCGTGTTAGTAATGACCAGGTCAAGGATGTTGCTAGTCCTTACAGCTTTGTTATTACCAAACAAGAAAAAATGCTAAGATTTAATTCTAATGTTTCATAAACAAGCAGAAGGATGCAAGAATATTGTACACAAGTGAAAAACTATATGTGGTAGATACACAATACTATTTAGTTGTACATCTAGCTTCTGTGATCACCACTTAAATTATTATGCCTTATATTTAAGATAACGGCATTGAACAAAATATTGATGATTGACAGACATTTAAATTTGATGACCATGTACTCTTATGTTGCCTTTATAATTACCTAGTTTTAAGATAAGGATTTGGTTGCTGCTGTCAGAAATGTGGGCACACAGTAACAAAGCCTATTTTAAAAAGCTTCATGTACTCATATAACTTTTTAACTGCCTTAATGTTACATATCTTCTTACATTCCTTGGAATTTAGGTTTACATTTCAGACCAAGCAATTTTTGTTTTACATTTTTGTCTCTTTTAGCAATGCGTGTCATTATTTATTCATGTCTATCAGTATGGGTATGCATCACATGTATTCTCTATTATATTACATTAGTCTAATAATATGTCTAATCATACCCATATTACTTAATGCTGATGGTAAGCAGACTTTTCTAATAAATGGACACTACTCAGAAATTTTAAGGAAAGCAGAACTTCTGCATAGTTATGGTCTTTCACTTGTGTACAATATTCCTTTATCTTTCTGCTTGTTTATGAAAAATTACAATTACATCTTAACATTTTTGTTCTTGTTTTGCAATAAAGCTGTAACTAGGAATAAATAAATATTTGAGACTACATCTGGTATAACTTTACATTTAGTATGTATATTTATAGTTTTTGAATAAAAGTTTCTAATTGTTATTTTGGTTCTTTACCTGACTCACTGAAATGTTCTGGTATGGTGATTTTGTTGTGTTATTGGCTACTGGTTTAGCATACATTATCCATTGTTTTTTATATATTTCTAGGCTTAGTGTATATCTCTGGCTATCTATTTGACATATGACAATGTACTGAAAAGTGACAGCATGGCATCCATAATTCTCAGAAAAAAATGTTTACGTAGTGAGTATATTACTTCTAAGTCAGCATGCTTTTTTATGATCCATTCCACTTTTGTAATTAATATGCAATTTGTCATGAACAAACACAGTGTCACAACTTCAATTTATAATAAAATTAAAATATTACTTATTCCCCATGCACTTGTGTTATCAAGTACACACATCATGATTAACTGATCCATTTTATGTGGCATGCTTTCTGTAATTTGATACTTTTAGTGAATATAGTGCATGGAATACCATTAAGGAGTATTGGTTTGCCATGATATATCTGTCTATCTGCCTGTCTATGTATCCATGCATCATCTATGTATATGAGTATATAAAATGAAAAATCACTAATGAGATTGTTCAAAACACAACATATCGAATTACCTCATTGGCAATGAGCTAGTCTTAATTGATTTTGAAGATAAAGTAATTGTAAACATAAACTGACAGGTTACATTTGCCATCACCAAACAAAAATTAAAAAAAAAAAACTTTTACATAACCTTTCCAGGGTCATACAACCATGTAGAAAGGGGAAAATACCAAATTATTTAGCAGATGATCTTCTGAAGCTCAAAAGTTACATAATTCATCAAAATGAAACCACTGATGAAAATTAGAACAACTAAAATGGCAACAAGTTGTATGACATTTATATATGTAGAGAGAGAGCTACACAAAAGATAAAAAAATCACAAAATGGAAAACAGCAGATTAATAAGGTTAGTAATCTTTGTTCATTAACCTCATTTTCCATCATGAGAAACAATGGTTTATCTTATAGCCATTCACTAACCTTTCTCACCATATAATAATTCAAGTCACTTTGAATTAACAGCTGAAAGCTTCTGGTAAATCCAGTTAGACTATATTCTTGTCCACTTCTAACTATATATCCAGTGCACTAGAAACACAGTGAGGAAAGGAAGGTTTTAACCTTGCTTGATATTGCATTGGAAGAGTCATTTTGAAATATATCCAAGTACTCTTTCTGCACCATCCATGTCCATCTCTAACAGAGACTGGACTATTTTTTATCATTCCTCATGACAAGCTATTGATTATCTTGTGCGTGTGTGTGTGCGTATACATATATATATATATATATATATATATATATATATATATATATATATATATATATATATATATATTTATTTATA
This sequence comes from Protopterus annectens, assembly GCF_019279795.1. NCBI lineage: Eukaryota > Metazoa > Chordata > Ceratodontiformes > Protopteridae > Protopterus > Protopterus annectens. Next base: position 1,085,438,000 of record NC_056725.1, read on the forward strand.
TATTGCAAGTTCCAAGCTTACTAACTATTCTTTCATTAATGTCATAGACCTGACTTTCTTTTGGACGATAGAATGTGTTTGCAAAAGGGATTTTGTTTACTGAAGGTTGCAGTTACAGGCCTGTCTTTCAAATGAATGTTCACATGAACATGTCTTGCTTTATTAGCACTGGGGATTCGAACTTGAGTACCTTTCAGAATTTTTCAACTGAAAAACATTTTAAGACACTGACCCTTTCACGGTGCTGTTTTTTTTTTTTTTCCTCAAAGCACAGGGGTGATGTGTGTTGAGACATTAGCTAGTTAGCTAGGTCAGCTTAAGTGAGTACTTAAAATTTATGATGATTATTTCCTATCTGACATGATAAAATTGACATAGGTACAGCAAATCATAAAAAAGACAACCTACTAATTGACATCTGGTGAGTCTATGCTCCCAGACCTGGAAAATCAAAGCAGGCTGTTGTCATTTGTTTCTGGCTGAGACAGACAAGCACCGGATAAAATACCAGCCTCAGATTCATAGAAAGCATCAGTGAGTGCATGTGTGTATCTATTTATCTATCTATAAATATACAAATATATAAATACATGCTGACTTCTATACCCATCCTTTATATAGGTGGATAGTGACTAGTAGTACAGAATACTGATAAAAGCAGTTATATGTTTGAGTGGCACCATTGTTGGCAGGTCCTATGTTTCCTGACAAAAAACAACTATCTTACAATGCCCAGAATGAATACAACCATCTTTCAGTGTTGCACAATTTATTAATGCCCTTTCTGCTCAGTATTTTTGATTTTATTAATAGCAACTCTGTTAAACAAATTCTGTGCCTATAAAAGGAACTCACCCTTAATTGTATGATGAACTGTTTCTCTAAGATTTACAAAGGTAGGTATAAAAAGAAGTAACTGATTATCACCTGACTGGCCAACATAAATATGAAATTCACATTAAGTGAATATATGATCAAATAAAAACCAAGAAAATATAATGCAAGTTAGCTGTTTGTTTTTGCTATAGAAAAGTTTGAATTGCACATTCACACTTGCATGCATCCATTTGCTACCTTTGTTTTTGTATGGCAAATTAAACATTGCAGTTTCTGCTGAGCTCCGTACTGTGTGTTTTTTGCTTTTTTCATTTTATTCATGCTTAATGAATTATTTTGTATTTAGAATCTCTTCCGATGTATATTTCCAACTGCAATTTTCATTGTGTGTTCTTGTATCAGTCTTGAGAAAATTACAATATACATGATGAGACAGCTGTTGGAATGTTGTAATTCTTAACATTAACTACATAAACAGAAATTATTTTTTATGACATATTTAGCTCTTGTGGAGTAATATTATTCAACCCCATGCAAGAGTCTTACAAAAGCATTTGTAAACCGATGAGCCTGTCAGTGAGTTTTAACCAGAAGAATAGACCTTTTGTTATCTAGAGGAAAGGCACAAATCATCCTATTGTTCCCTTTTGTTATGAATCATAATAAAGACACATCACACTTCTCATTTTTAACACTATCATGTTACTGTCAAACAGCTTTTTCGCAGTTATAATTCTTACATATATCAAAGACTGTTTCTAGAAATAAATTATTTCCATGGTTCTAAGCATTTTAAATCGAATAATAGCTGGTTTATATTTGTAGCTCTCTTCAGTGGTGCTGCATACCACAATGAATATTATACCTGTCCCAAATATAATGCATTCTGTTATCTAGTAGTAGACATCCTCTTTTCTTTTGAAGTGATCCATTTACCACTGTGGCATTATGTTCATAACACACGTACTGAAACAGGTAGTCATACTGTTCACTATCACCATCCCATTGTGGCATTGAGTTCATCACACAAGCACTGAAATGAGTATTGTTCACTATCATCACTATCACCACTTGCCTTAGCTTGCCACAGTCTTACATCCTTCACAGGACATTTGAGCATGCCACACAAGCACACAAATATTTGCAATCAAATTTGCTATCTGATACCCATGATGTTAAATAAAAATAAAATAAATAAATTTGCTATCTGATACCCATCAATGCCATTAACTGTACATCAAAAGATGAAACACCTGATCAGGGATCCTTGACTTTTGCCTAGCAGCTGGTAATTTCTGGTACTCATCAACACATCAGGGATCCTTGACTTTTGCCTAGCAGCTGGTAATTTCTGGTACTCATTAACACTTAACTCCTTCTGATGCAAACACAATTAATTTTTAAGTACAATTAATAAACAAAGCTATTATTTAACAAAATCTGGTAAAAGCCAACTTAGAGCTTCTTTACTTTTTATTTTTGATTAATTTTAATTTAATTTTAATTAATTTTTCAGCCCAATAACATTACGGGAATATTGACTCAAATAATTACAGGTTGTGACTGCTACAATGCTTTAGTTGTATTGAATTAAGCCAGTATCTTGTTTAATGAAATACAGACACACACACATACACACACACACTCGCGCACAGACACATACACACACACACACACACACACACACACACACACACACACACACACACACACACACACACACACACACACACACACACACATGCACGCACGCACACACACGCACACTCACATGCACGCACACACTCACACACACACACACACACACACACACACACACACACACACACACACACACACACACACACACACACATACACACACACACACACACACACACACACACACAGGTTTTTCTGTGTGACTACAAGGGCTTTTGCTGATCATGTGGACCTCATTAGCAGGATTTTTAGAATTTTTTTTAGATTGTGCTTCATGCAAACTATATAGAGAAATTAAAATGAGTGGAATCTACACACAGAAAGGAGTACTGGAATAGGTGGTAGTGAGTGAATTCATAGGGTATTTGAGATAATGGGATGGGTGGAAAAAGGGTAGGGATGGAGGAGTGGTGCAAAATTAAATCAATTAAAAGGGCAGACTAGACATATGTATTCTGTGAGATTACAAAAATGTTACAGTTCAGTTATCATCCCAGGCAGCTGATGGCTTCAAAACAAAGGGGAAGGGACTGCAGAAAGTGAATGAATGGGTGTGGCTAAATGGAAGGTCCAGGTCAATATTAAGTCAGGATCAATTTAGATCGTGCTTACAGCTTTAAAGAAATAACCAATCATAAACTATATCACATGCTGAATAGTGTCCCAGCAGTAAGGATCGACTTCAGAACGACATGTGTACAAGTTACTATGGAAAAGAGACTCCATTTCAGATATATGAGAATGAGGTGCCTAAATAGATTCTTCTATACTATGATGAAACCCAGCAAGTGGGAACATAAAACTGCTTGGCTCTGATTACAGAAAACCACTTACTTGGGTAAACACAGAAACTCTGATGTTTAATATATGGGCCAAAAGCTGGAATGGCAGTTTTGTCCTATTCCACTTCAATAAACACACAACACCGAATTTGACATTTGACAACATTTATTAAACTTCCATAAACATGATTGTTAACCAATAATTAACCAACTCACCCTTGATAAGCAGCATCCCCCACTTGCTCACTTATCTTTGCATTAGCAAGGCAGCGTTACCCCGCTCACCTTCAATTTATTGAATTACTCCACCATCCAAATAATCAGTTCTGCTTGCTTATTAACTTATCCAACAGAGCAACCGCTCATTTTCCTTCCCATCTTATTGAAATGCACATCCAACACCAAAGGGGGAACAGAAGAGGGCAAGCCTGCCCCTATTTCCGCCCTCCACCTTCCAAAACTGAAATAACCACAATCCCACTAATAAAAAGAGGGAGGGATGGTAACAAGTTTACACCAAAAATATGACTCCTACCTAAGTAACACTTGACAAAACCCTCTAAGCCCCTCCCTACCCTTACCGCATTTCCTCCTAAAACATCTCTCTATCCCAATTAACCCTATCCTCCCCTTATTCTCTTAATTTCTGATAACCTATTTGTCTAGCCCCACTTGAAGATGTCCCAGGACAAAATGGTCTGTTCCAAACCTCATTTATCCTGTTCTGGCATGATGCATATGCATTAATATCTATTTGTTTGTTTGGCTGGTTATTTATTTTACTTATTTATTTATGTATGTATGTACCATATTTCCCCAAAAATAAGACCGGGTCTTATACGTTTCCCCCCACCGAAATATGCATTAGAGCTTATTATCAGGGGATGCCTTATTTACCCCCCGTACAACAATCTACATTTATTCATTTACTCATGTACAAAAATCTACAATTATTAATGTACACAAATTGATATTTATTTGGTACTTTTCTGTTATTGGGCAACAGTTTTAGATAATGCGTTAACAGTTGTGTGAGAATTCTACATAAACAGTGCAACAAACATTTCAGCTTCAGAATATCTACACCTTGGCTTTCACAGTGCAATATTCCGTGCATAACAAAAAGTGCAAAAAAATCTCAATACATGTGTATTGGAGGAGGGGAATAAAACAGGTGAATAACTGCCACTTCTTGAGTGGTGATGCTTTCTTTATTCCTTACCCAAACCATAAGAGAAGAATGATGGAAAGTCATAAAAATGAAGTCTGGGAACTAATGGCCTTACTTTGTAATTACCCCTTGATAATGAAACGTTACCTTAATACAATAAAGTAAAAAAAACTGACAAGAGCTTGCCGGCAGCTGAAAGCAGAAGTAATCCATTCTGTTGCCCCGATAACAGAAAATTTATTAAAATACAGTCATGTCATCTTCTTCTGGAACATTGTCATAAGTCTCCATCCCCCAAATTCTGTCCTGAATTTCTCACGACTCCATTTCCTGTAGAACCATTGGCCCCAATCTATCATGCTTAGCAATAGAGCTCCCCTTAAATGAGCACTACTTGCCCATGTAGCCTGCTCGTAGTGCATTGACAACACAGTTGTCAGTGATTTTATCCCATGAATTTTTCACCCAAGTCACAACCTCTTGCAGGCTAGGCTTCACAAAGTTTCCATGCTGATTTCTCTCCATTCTATTTTCAATGTAGTCATTGAGTTCCATGTGCAGATGGTCCTTGAAAGGCTTGTTTATTGCAATATCAAGAGTCTGGAGATAGGCAGCCATTCCTGCAGGAATCATTATTTTATCTATTCTTCTCCATGTAAGGAATTTTTAATTTTTCATTTCTTTAGCGCAGTGAGTGCTGGATGAATCCCAGACTAGCAGACCTCTTTCACCACCTTGCAAAACAAGTGGCAGCATTACATTGACTCACTTCCTTATAACTGCTTGTGTGCACCAGGCTTTTTCATTTTCAAGAATGTAAATGCCTGAAACACGTTCAAGCTTATCTTTCTTGCCCTTACTAATAATTAGAGGTGGGGTTTTCTTTCCATCTAGACGAATTGCAAAAATACAGGTAACACGTGCACTTTCGTATCCAGTGGAGGGAATGTAGATTGATGAGGCACCCCTCTGATCAATTGTTGTTTGAGATCCTTGGTCCATAAATACTGCAGTTCCATCTATAGCAATCATGTTGGAGAGTTGATATTTAGAAAAGTTGATGCCATTAACAAAGGACTTGAACGCAAGTGCACGTTTAATAACTTCAGTATCTTCCAGCTTGAACAGTGTTGTTGACCTTCTTAGAGACAGTTCACGTCACTGAAGGAAGCCATCCAGCCAATGTTGTGATGCTTAGAATTCTTCTGGGGATATTTCTAACTGTGGTGCCATTGCAAGGGCAAATGCTTGAATATCAGCCCTGCGCACAACCAAAGCCTTTGCTCCCCTGTTAGCAAGCCATTCACAAATGATGTCTTCCAGCTCAGGAAATAATGGCTGCCGACCTGATCCACACTTGCACTTCTTAGCATTTCCCTTGTTGGCCTGTTGACTGAGGTTATTGTATGCTGCACGCCATTTTCGGACCATTCAAGATCCAACATCTTTTTGCAGAAAGCCATCAGATTCTTTCCCCAGGAGTCCTCCATGATTCCTTTCTTGTACTTGACAGAATAGCTCTTTCTTTTTGCACTCATTTTGTCTGCGGGGGGTTAATTGAAGACTTACGAGACAGGAGTGGCAACACAAAATGGTGACAGTTAAGACACCACAGCCGTTCGTTATCAAGTGTGCACATTTTACGTGTGTTGTCTATACTTTGACCAATCAAAGTACACTTGCCAGTGTTTATGGGCCAAGGATCTCAACCATCAAGTGTGAGTGAGGATTAGGGTTGCAGTAAGAATCATGGAGGACTCCCAGGGAAAGAATCTTACGACTTTCTGCAAAGAGAAGAAATTGGGTGTCCGAATGGTCCAAAAATGGCTAGCAGAGTATGATAACCTCAGTCAACAGGTGTCAATAATATTATTTTCTAATTCAACACATCCGTCATGTGTTGTTGATGATCTTAACTGGGGCTTATTTTTGGGGTAGGGCTTATATCATGACCACCCTGGAAAACCATGTTAGGCCTTATGCTCTGGTTAGGTCTTATTTATGGAGAAATACGGTATGTATGTATTTATTTATTTATTTAATTTTCTATTTGGTAACAAGGCAAGTTGGCTGGTCCAAAGTTCCCTTTCAGCCTGGACCCAGAATAAAGATAAGAATAAAGAAGAAAATCAAAATATATTACAGGCAATAAAGGAAATAACGATGAATGAAAGCACATTAATGACAGCACAGTATATTCAGACGTAACCTCTATGGCAAAAGTGTAGGTCTTTCATTAAGTAGCATTGCATGTATTCTGACATTTCACAGTTGTAAGAGATTGGCATACAGCAATAAATTAACTGCTGAATATTTGCCCCTAAAATTATTAAGGTAATGTACAGTATGTAAGTATATCACTGGGATAACGGCAGTAAAAACTGACTGCTTGAATAGTAACAGGAACAGTTAGAACATGATATTATATTGCTAGCCATTATCCCTGAAGTAATTATAAGTTACCTTTTTGTGAAGATGACAGTTGAGAATTATTTTGAACCCTTGGAGTGACTCTAGAATTTTTTTGCTTCAGAAGGAAGTTAATACCATAATGCTGGACAAATCTTGGAATCGGAGTCGTATATTCTCCAAAGTTTGTTTTAAAAGGGAGACTGCTTAAGAAGATGATAGCTTCTTGACTCTTCTAAAGTGAATAGGGTTGCTGTCTGACAAGTTTTTTTTTTTTTTTTTTTTTTTTTTTTTTTTAAGGGAGTGGAAAATAACCATCATTTAGACTTTAAATGTGGGGATACCAAGGACATAGATTGAACTTTCTGTTTCTGGGAGCCAATTATGACTCTTTAGGAGACTGCAGTGGTGAGAAGATGAGTCTGCAAGAAGTTCAAATCTGCAGAGGAGCAAATCTGCAAATGCTATTTTCAACACCAAGTGAAAGACTAATACAATGCAAGATATCTGCCCATACTTCTCAGCCGTGAACATTTTTTTTCATATTTTTGATCTGTTCCTAATAAAATTTGTGGTTTTCTGGTAAATCATTGAGAAATGAAGTCACTAAACAATGATAGACTGTTGAGTTTTTTGACTTCAAAAAATGTATGCCAAAAGAAAATTTATTATTCTGGCAACTTTTCAAGTTATAAGTGGAATATTGGAAATCTTCCCCTAATTTGGACTTTTGTCCCCCATTACTTTTAGCTTTGAGCAAATTTTTTGAGTTAACAGACTGAGTGGTGGGCATCCATCATAGATACAAGGTTACAGACACCTAAAGTTCAGAAGAAATAATCGTGGTCATTCTTTGCTGACAGTGTGTACTGTCACAAGGTTGAACTCTACTGGTTTAACAGAACTAAACAAACAACACTGGACATCATTGGCAACAGGAGTATATGTTTAAAAGCTTCATGCAGTACTACCCTAAGAGGACTGCATTTGATTGTTTCTTCATGAGATATGATTATACTACTCTGTACAAGTGCAGAGACAACTTCATGAGGCACGTATAAACTTTTATCTGGTCCGATAAGGTAATTGTCAGCGAAAGGCATATTTTCCAAAAGGCATTAACTGCCTATTTTCAGCAAGGTTCAGGGATCTCTGCTACTTTAGCTAAGATGTCTAAGGATATGAATAGCTAATGACGGTTGTCCTGCAGTTGTATGTCAGATTACCTCAGTGCCCATTTATATAAAGTGTGACTTTGAGCAAGTCATTTAGGCAGACAGTGTTCCCAGATTATCAGTGGAAAAAAGATGTGTGTTGTGGGCTTGTTTAGCAGTAACAAGTTTTGGAATAGTATCAGAGCTGATGGTCTAAACTGTGGCATTATTGCAATCTTTATGGCAATGCTTAAAATCAATAGCAGGACCTAAAGATCTGCAAAAGCTTTTGAAATACCAAAAACGGAATGCCAGATGATTCCCGGCTTCCTTTTTTGGATGTCAGCATTGCTAACCTGATAAAAAGCTGCTGCTATTTCCATATATTTCCCTCAGTCTCCTTCCTTCTTTTCATTTTCTCTTGCTCTGCATTTTCATCACTGTGATTACTTTTTCTCTGCATATTCTACTTGCCTTAACTCCAATTCTAGGACTGTTTTTAAAAAGCAGTTCATTACAGTATTAGATAATTAAATGAGATTTACAACGCATCATGTGCGGTTCTTTATGAATGCTATACTTTGTGGTAGCTACATTAAGGATTATGTTACTTATGGGGTGTATGGAATTAATTTATTAGCTGTGGGAACTGCCTAGAGCGCTGTGCACAGCGTGCTGCACATGTCCATTGTATATACTTTCATCTTGCTGACATCATGCAGTAACTACTGGGTTGCCTAGTGAATAAATTAATGCATAAATAGCTGGAGGAAGATTTAAGATTTGCCCCTGTGGCACCCTACTCCTTTTGTTTGTCTACACTTATTTATCATTAATCACAATCATCTATTGCCTAAGTTTAGCCAGTTTGCCAGCACACTACCTATCTCCATTCATGAATTATTTATTGTCATGTACTTTCACTGTAAAATAGCCTGATTAAATCAGAATAAATAATCATGCGATTAGTCATCAGCTGCTACATGTAAGGAAAGAAAAATGTTTAACTATATCATAATGCTAATACCCTTTCCGTACAGTAATAATAAAGCACTTTCCAAATCCAAAGCACAAAATGTACTTATTTTCTTAGAGCCTAAGTAACCTCAAAGCATTATATGTCATTGTTTACCCCCTATTTAGGTGGGGAAAACACAGTCTTTAAACTTATTCCTTACTTCAAATGTAGGCATGCAACAATCACAAAACAATGAGCAGCCTGTCTTTCCTTTATCCTTATTTTGATTTATTTACAGAATATTGTAGATATTTCAGCTGGTTCTTGAATTAACTGTTTATTATTGTATTTATTTCTGTATTTGGTGGACAGGTACATGTAGGTGCATTAGCTGATACAGCGATTACCCAGTCAGATTTCATCCATAATAAAACAATGGAAAGAATATGTAGAAACATAACCCAGCTGTAGATTATGCTAGAATTACTCATGACGATGCTGGGTTTTGCCACCTTGGTAAAGGTAATGCACTACTGCCATGCTGTGTGACATATGTAATTCATAACACACCAAGGTTTCAAGAAATTTGAATTTTGTCAAGTATGTTTCTAAAGCACATTCAGCTTTCAGGGCAACATTTAAAGTTTCATTGATTATTTTCTGGTTTCCTGTTGTTTAACATAACGTGGACAATTCAAGTAATTTCACTGCAGGGAATTCAACAACCGAGAACAAGCCATTAATTTAAAAGCATATTAAAAGAAATGCAATACCTTCCTTTAAATCAATACATCAGTTACCTAATAAAAGGCAGTCATTATACCATGACATACTGTCTAGTACATTTTTAGATTTGCATTTTATTTCAATAACAACAAAAAGTCCAATGCCCCATTGGAACAATGACAAAATAAACAAATAGCATTCCTTTTCTTAAAATGTGCAACTTCATGTCTCATTTGCTGCCTAATCCTTCTCAAATCACTTTTACTAGCATGAACGTCAGTGAGACAACATGCCATCTATGTGAAATACTCAGTGGAATTCAAAATAACATCTGCTTTATAATTTAATACAAGGTAAGTGACTGTAAAACATATTGCATTAAAATTCATACTATGGATCAAAACAGCAATCACTTGATGTTATGCAGAACTTTGACAGAATTACAAAAGTCATCCAATGTTTGCATGTCTTTCTCTTTGTGCTTCCCCAACTTTTGTGGAAAACCAGTGAAAAGAATAGCGTGATGTCCTGTTGTCGTCATAGGTGCCTGTATTCCATTTTAGTGAACCTCCCTCAAACCTTACAAGAGCTGATCACCCCCTCCACCCAGTATCAGAAACTACCTCGGGCCTCACCATACAACAAATGCCTGGAGTGATTACATAGGCACATAAAGGAAAGTTAAACATGTGCAGGATAGAACGATCCACCAAGCACACTGGCTAAAGAATACTTTGTTCTCATTGGCGCATCATGATGGGATGGGGGAAGGAATGGGTCTACAGGGAAGAGAAACAGACTGTGTGCTCAAACTGGGATGGCCAAAAAATAAGAAAATAAATGTTAAATATACATAAAGATCAAAGTGCATAGATTTTAAAAAGGTCCATGTCTCTTGAGGAATGCTGACCTCCCCAACCCTTCAACAGATACTGATATATTTTCAGAAAGCTTAATGAGTTCTCCCATACAAAAACATTTTTCCAGTGCTTCTACTATTGTTTATTACACAATCTTAATGAAGTGTAAAATGGTCAAAATGGTTGAAAGAAACATGCAGTGTAAGCAATGCATTGACAACATGGCAAGACAAACACAAGCACACACAAACACACACACACACACACATACACACACACACACACACACACACACACACACACACACACACACACACACACACACACAGGCAAAAACACTCATTGTGACCATTATGCCCATGAATTCATTCCCCATCTGTCTCAGCTAAGCAAATCTCTGAGAAACTCATAATACTCCCTCCATGCAAGAATATTGGATATGTGAGACACTAGGAAGCTAATGTAGATTTATAATAATGTCTATGGAGACTAGGGATCCAGATTTTAACCTGCTTGTTCATATCTATTTTTTTTATAGAGGTAATATCTGTGAGTCACAACAGTATAATTACTAGACATATGTCCAATTCTATTTTTTGTAGCAGCTGGTTTTATGCTGTTCATTACTATACAGAGCATGCTGGGTACAAGGTATTATACTTACGTTGTCAAGATGTGCCATAATATATGTGCAGTGTATCATAAATATATATATATATATATATATATATATATATATATATATATATATATATATATATATATATATATATATATATATATATGTGTATATATATATATATCAGGGATGGTGTATGTGCAACATATCATATATATCAGGGGTGGTGTATGTGCAGTGTATCATATATATCAGGGATGGTGTATGTGCAATGTATCATATATATTAGTGGTGGTGCACCTTCTACAAGTGGTTGAAGGATGGTAGCTGTGTAGGGTTGGGCTATGCCAACATTGTATGGAACTGATATTTCTATGCCATACTGCTGAACTTTATACCTGTCACACGATGTCCTGTTAATGCTGCATGGATAATTATATACATGTATGTTACTTAGATGAATATGGTGTGAATATGCTGCAGTACTGTAGATATTAGACCAATGCATGTGCTGAGAGCATTCCTTACTGTACTGAGGGGATTTGGCGGTAGATACAGTGACTACAAGACATGAGTCATGTGTGTGTGGGTGTTCATGTTTATATATACAGGGGCACGGCTGCACATGTCTTATGAACCTGCAGCAATACATATCTCATTTATGCATTTTGGAGGGAGACGCACATTCTCTAAAGTGCCCTATAAGGCTGATGAAGTCTTGGGATGATGGCTCTTAATAAGCAGTATGTTTTAGTTTATTTTTTCATTCTGTAATTCTCTGTGCAGAATTGTCTTTGTTCATTTCATTTTTATTACTGCTGCATTTCACAGTATTCATCTTTTGTATTTTATGCCCCCCAATGTTTGCATAGTGGCAGCTGTGTTTTCATAATATATGCAGATGCAAGGCACTCACAGACAATTGAAATGGAAACTGTAGTGTTTTTGGACATATACATTCTTCTGGAACTTCATTAAGTATTCTGGTATTTACTTTATGTGGATCATATGTTAACATATGCCCTGTACACACTTTGTTAGCCATGCCATATGTGATGATTCTTTATGGAGAATTCTGTAACATTCTTTTATGCCAGATGCTATTTATAATGCAGTGAGTTCACAGTGTGCACACTTTGTACAACAAGGGCATTTTCTTTAATTTTTAGTAGGATTGCAGCCATACTTTGCACAATCAGAACATTTTTTTATCTTTAAATTTTAGTAGGGTTGCATACATCACTTTGCAAAATAAGGACATTTTTATCTTTAATTTTAGTAGGATTACTGACATCATATTGCACAATAAGGTAATTTTATCTTTAAATTTTAGTAAGATTGCATACATCACATTGTACAATAAGGACATTTTTATCTTTAAATTTTAGTAGGATTCCATAAATCATATTGCACAATAAGGATATTTTTATCTTTTCATTTTAGTAGTATTGCATACATCATGTTGCCAACCACTTGTCCCGTTCCTCGACGGACACGTGTACTGCTAATGTTTGTATAGATTCATAGGTTCATAGGTGTGTACTAGGCTAATAGCCCTAGGGCCTTTACAAGCCTAGCCATAGGATTACCCTGGCATAGTGCCACCCGACCTTAGTTCTCAGTGCCTCTGCCGAGTAGAGCCACTGGTGTTATCCCTGGGGTGAATTTTCTGTTTCCCATCCACTCATCAAGATTTCTCTTGAAGAGGGTCAGTGAGGTGCTCTGCTTGACATGTATGGGAAGTCTGTTCCATAGCATTGGCAGTTTCTGGGTTATGAACCTGTCCGTCCAGCATGTTCTGTTAATTGTGGTAATGAGGTTGAGGTCTCTGGAGCATGTGGTGCGGAGGGATTGGGATTTCTTTAGATGTAGCATTTCTAACAGAGCTGGGTCAGACATTGCTTTGTAAGTCAAGCAGAGATTGCCTCTAAGTAGGCGATATGAGATAGAGAACAGTTGGAATTTTTTGAGTCTGTCCATATAGGACAAGTGTTTAAGGCCTAGGATCCTCTTTGTGAGGTCATTTGTGGCCTCTCCAATTGCTGCAGGTGTCTAGTGAGGTACATGCCAAATGGTGCATTGTACTTTATGACTGGCCTAATGAGGGAAGCGTAGAGGGAGACAATGACCTCTTCCTTCCTGGATGCAAGACTCTTAGTAATAAGATGTGCCACATAGAATGACTTTCTGACCACAGTGGCAATGTGGTGATCAAAAGAGAGGTTGCTGTCAACCTGTGTGCTCAGATCTCTTATAATGTCTTCTGTGTTCAGTGGACTACCATCAATGAGGTAATTTATGGGAACCGGGTTTTTCCCAAAGGGGATGAAGACACATTTTTTGGCATTGAGCTTAAGGCCATGGTTCTGACACCAGTCGTTGGTCACAGCGAGGCCATTCTGTAAGAATGTCAACATCACTTGGGGAGTTAATAATAGCTCCCAACTTGCAATCGTATGCAAACTTTGTCAGCCAGAGCCCCTTCGTGTTGGCCTGGACTTCAGAGAAGTAATACCAAACAGGAGAGGACCCAGGACAGAACCCTGTGGGACTCCACTCGTGACTAATCAGCGGTCTGACTTGGAGTCAGCTACTTTCACACTGTGGGTTCTATCTGTGAGCCAGTTTGCAACCCACCTAGTGATATAGGGTTTAATGCCAAGCTTAGTGAGTTTTTCTATGATTCCTGAGTGGGGAATGGTATCAAAAGCCATGGCCAGATCAAAGTAGTCTGTATGAACCACCTTGCCTTCATCCACAGCTCTGGTGACTGACTCAAAGAAGTCAACCAAGTTGAGCAGGCATGATCTACCCTTCACAAAACCAAACTGTGTGGGATCCAGAGTTTGGAGATTCCCTATATCCTTTTTTATTAGGTCCATGATGATGCATTCCATAGCTTTGCATATCAAACTAGTTAGGCTAATAGGGCAACAGTTTCCAGGGTCTGTAGTCACTCCTCCTTTATGGAGAGGGATAACTGTAGCAGTGTGCCATTTGGCAAGGACAAAGCCTGAGGTGAGGCTGTGACCGAACAGAGCACAGAGGTTCACTCTATAGTTCATGTAGAACAAAGCCAGGGATATTGTCAGGTCCCACAGAAGCTGTATTCTTGGCCTTGGACAGTGCTGTTTTAACCTGTGAAGCAGTAATACTGGGTGCCTAGCAATCTACTGGTATTATGATTTGTCCTTTGGGGGGTAGAGGGGGGTAAAGTTGGCATTTAATCTGTTGGCCAGTATACTGGCAATATCTGTTGGCTCGGTATAGGAGGTTTCATGGATATTCACCTAATTACCATATGGGGAGAGTATTTCACCTCTTTTGTCAACTTATTCACTTGACTACATGTAATTCTGTGACTTTAATCTTTTCTCCAGTTTGATTGTTTGAGTTACATGGTGTGTGCAGTGTTTATGCACCCAGTACTAAGTTAGCCTGTTCCGCTGATATTATTTCTCCTTACAGTTTTTAATCATGGCTGTAATCTACTTGTCGTCATGCCTATGTATGCCCTTTTATCTAAAACCTAGGTTTGATTTTTTGTCCCCTTTATACAGCCTGACTTCCCTTTGACACTTTAAAATGAATTTCTATTATCTACTGCTTATATTTGATACAAGCCTTGATTTTCGGATGCATTTTGAACCCTTTTCTGAATTTTGCTATGAAGTTCTAAATGAATGCACGATAATTTCACTGTATTAATAATTTCCATGAGTTTCCTTCTTTTCTTGCACTAACCAATGCAAAGTGCCAACTTTGCACGACTAAATAGCATGATTCGTTAATGATGTTTTATTTTATTTAATGGCAGCAGTTTCTGATACTTCATCTTACAAGTTCAAATTTGAATGAACTATCTTTTGTAAATAAGCAAACAAGGAACTTTACAGAGTTACTTTTTTCTGCTATCAAAGTTTTACCAGTTAGCAAACTACAACTCGCTCTTTCGGCAACATAAATTTAAATATTACAGAAATATTAAGGCATATAACAATGACATGTATAACAACTTACACTTGTCTATCATTGCAAGCTTGAAATGACTGAATTCATAACTGTATTTCTCCCTCAGTCATATGTTATGCTTGTTTATATACATTGTTTGTCTAAAGTTGTGCAGTATTACATGGATTGTACTGTGCAACAACCTCCTATCATGGCTGAAAATGGTCCTAGTACGAGTCTACCTATGCGGTTAACAAAGTTACGGTATGAGCTTAACAGAGATCTACACAGGATAATCAACTGCTGTTGTACTCCAAATGTTTTGCTAGACATCCCATTCAGAACAGAAGCTACTGCAATTAAAAAAAAAAAAGTGGTTCAGTCTAATTTCCTCCTATGATGCACTGGCATTATTTCATCATCATGCCTTTGCTGGTTTTCTATCTGCACTATAAATAGTCCCCGATTCACAGACTAGAGAAAGAAAATAATATAAATTCTCCATATTACTTTCCAAACGGACAGACCGAGAGCTGTGAAAGACTGTTGGGAAGTAGTTACAAAGCATGTAAGCTCAGCCAGATCGCGACCTGTCCTCTTGTGCTGGAATTATGAGGTTTAATGCTATTTGAGCTCACAGATAGATACGTTAATGGGTTTTCACAGTTTATGTTGGATGATGCACCTCATGTAAGTATGAGTTGGTCGTCGGTCCCAAAGGAAGTATTATTGTATTATTGTCATTGCTGATAATAGCAGAGCCCAGCACTAGTCAGCAGTAACAGCAGACTCAGACCTGAGATAAGGCTTAGCATTCGATTTTACTGGGCTGAAAGGCAGCACTGATGCTGTTGTGAATATTTACCCCATCTGATCATTGTGGTGTGCTGAATTAGGTTTGTACTACATGCCGCTGGTACCCTGAGCATGCGTGACTGTATTCATCAAAATAGATTAATGGCAAATCTCTGGCCAGCATAGTGTTTCTGCAGGAATGTGTTCCCGAGCCATCTGGGAATACGCACTATGATCAGCCTATCTCTTCTCACAGAATGACTGAAACCTGTACAGGACCAGCAGGAAACAATATACATATATATATATATATATATATATATATATATATATATATATATAGATATAGATAGATAGATATACTAAACATTAGTTTTTCTGATTGTTGATTGTCATGGTCATGATAAGCATAACTATGACACTATTTCTTGTGGCATTTTTATAGAACTACTATTATTCCATTATTTGTTTGTTTTCAGCTATTGTACAAATTTAAGTATCATGGTCTCTTGTCACTTTATAACTTTTCTCACTGTAAGTTTATGCATAGTTAATACCTTACCTCTGTCTGAGTTTACATTACTTATATCTTAGTAATGTATAGTTGTGGGCTCAGACCGAACCTGGTTAATATTGTTCAATTCTAATTGCAAATATTTAACCTTCTTACACAGTTCAGGTATGAGGATGAGGTACTTCACTGTTGTACTTCAATAGGTTTCTGAACTCAAAATGAAAAGCTGATGACAACCACGTCCACAAAACTTGATTAGCATGAGTACTGCAGGGAAAGTTAATACACTTCTTACTGAAAATGGATTTTTTCTTTTGTCAAGGATCGTATAATAGGACTAAAGCTACTAATCCTTGTGTAAAATACAGCTAGAATGATAAAACAACCAAGGCTTTAATCTTCCTTTTTTGAAAATCTTGTTTTAAACATAGATATTTAAATAGCACCAATGGGATCTTTGCCGTGCTGTTTTTATTTGCTTCCTTATGAAGTCAGGGTGTGTTTTGTGAATGACTTGAATTTAAATCTTTTTTTTTTTTCCTAGCACTTTGTTCTGCTCTATCGTCTACCATGAGATCTGTGTGCTTTTAATTTCCATTTACCTTATTTCAGTATTTCTTTTCCAAGCTATTATTAAATGGATGAAATCCACAAAGAGAACAGAATCATATTTCAGCAATGGATCCTGAAAGTGACTTAAAAGTGGTATTCTCGCAATAACAAAAAGGAAGGATGCAGAGTGTAGCAGTGTTACTACATTATTTTTTAAGTAGTAAGAAAAACATGCAGAGATGGCATTTGATCACTAACATCAGAAATAAACAAAATAGCATCTGCTGTGCAGACACCATCTTATACTCTGCTCGACAAACCACTGAAATAGATGGGCACAGACTTGTGTGGCTGTAGGATATAGAGACATCTAGTGGCAGTAATTTGTACTGCTTCTTATTAGCCTCAAAACAGCAGGCATGAAAACAAATTCAATCCATAAACTCACTGAAACTATACTACACAACTGCTGCAATGATAGAAACAGAAGCAGGCAGAAGCTGTGAAAGCCTAATAACTGCATTCCATTTATTATTTGAAACACTGCAACTTTTCACATGGATACATTTAAAGGTACAATGCAAGACATTCAAACAGACACATATATTTAGGTACCGTTTTACTTGCATCCATGCAAGACTAGTCTAAGTTGATATAAAAAGACGTGATTTGTTTTCTCTTCTTCTTGAATTCAGCCTTAGCCATAAGCCATAAATCAGCAGTTTTAAATTTCTCACATTACGATTTTTCATTGCATTTGGTTCTGCTGAATTATTTCAGAAAGCAGAGCTGAGTGTCACAAAAATTGGTAGTATGTGCTTTAGTTTTGCTTTATTTGAATTTTACTGTCAAGTACATTTCCTTAGCACTGTAAGAAGGAACAATACAAATGACTATACAAAGAATATCATTTTAGTGTCTAATATTAATTAGTTTACTTGGTAAAAATCATATAGCAGCAGGACAAAATGAGAAGGTTGCATAGTATGTCAAATTTGCCTGAAATCTGCAAGCAAATATGGTGCAGTTATCTTGTTTCTTGCATAATGCCTATATTTCTCCCAAAAGACCTTTAACAACTTGTGACAGCTGTGCCCTGGCCCAGCAATCAAGGAGCCTCAGTCCTCACCACTAACACCAGAGAGGTTGTCTCTGAGAAGAGGAAAGGATAACTAATTCACACAGTAAAGTACAATTTCCCTTAAGTGCACACAGAGATCACAGTCAGTCTGGGGCTGGTTGCTCCTTTGCTCACCAGATCTCCAATAAAACTCCCCACTGGCACAGCTATAGGGTCCAGGTCTCAGCCTAACTGGGCAAGCTAAAACCTCCAGTACCCTCTCTGTCCAACCAGTGCTTCATGTCTCTGCCCAGGTAGCTGATACATACACACACACACACTTTGAGAAGAGGTTATATAACCACACAGACTTTCCTGGGAAAAGGCTGGCACAGGTTTTCCAGCTGTGCCCCTATTACCCAGACCATATGGTTGTAATTCCTGCCACCACCCAGTTAATTATCAGCTACTAAAAGGCTCTTAAAAGGGTGTCCAATTATTACTGTGCAATATTATAATCCAATGGTAGTATGACACATCCGTCTCAAGGCTTATTGGAAGGACTTATTGCAATAAACTCTATACATGTATAATGTACTCTAAAGCATACTTTATCTCTACATAAACCAGCCACAGGTAGAAGGTTTTAAAAATATTTAATAACAAATAATTAAAACACAAGACAAAACTACTACACCACAGGGATATCTAAGAGTTCAGAGATCATATAGAAACTTAAAATAATACAGTAGTACAGGTTTGATTTCAAAGAAAAATACCTAATTAATCTTTACTAGCTTTAACTATTCCTACAAGAAATCACAGTGCTAAAACTTACATGTGAGCATAAGGCAAAGTGCTGAGTTAGATGTCCAAAGTCAAAATGCTCTCAGTCTCTCACTGAACAATAGTTTTTAAACACTAACCAACAGCTCTGCTGAGGCTCTCCCAAATTACATCATTTTGACAGTTAGGATTTCTCAGGCCACAAACTACATTATTTACCAAGCTAACACCTGCTCAGTAAACTACAACAATACGAGGCATTTCACATATACACTCTAGCAGAAACCAAGGAATGCGGTGGTGGTGCTGCGGTAGCATTGTCGCCTCACAGTTAGACGTTGCCCGTTCGATTCTCAGTTAGAGCATCTTCTGTGTGGCGACATGCATGAATGGGCGTTCCTTCGTTGAAGGTTGTGCGTTAGGCCTGGCAAGCCAGTACGTAAAAATTAACTGCCAATCATTAGCGGACCAGAGTTCCGCTGTGGCGACCCCTAACTGGGAAAAGCCGAAAGGCACAAACAAACAAACTCTAGCAGAAACCAGAGCAATAAAGCATATTCCACATGTAAATTCTGGTCATAAACTTTAGCCTTAAAACAATGGGCATGAAACCGTCATCCAGACACACTAGAACCGACTTGTAAAACATTAAAGATATTCATAAGATCTTTTCAACTTTAAAATACACATTTGAAATACTTGGCTTGGTTTTCCTTACGACAAATGGCAATGTTGCAACAATCTTGAAGTTCACATTGTACAGTGTTTTCTTACATTTAAAAACACAAGCCTGTATTTTACATTTATTTATACAGTCGATAGAATTATGTACCAAATTCTATTTGACTAGGCTGGCAGCCTTCGCCCATCTCTCCCCAATCGTCACATCTCCCCCCCTCCCCGGGGAACTCAAGCTAGTATTTCAAGTGCCCCTTGAGAAATGTCACTTGAGAGTGTCAGGTCTATCTGGCTGTACCTCACCCCATTCCCTGTCTTGAGAGCCCATCTGCATTGGCATTGCTACTCTCACTGCGGTGCTGCACTGACATATCATATGCTTGCAACCCCAGGCTCCATCTTAACAACTTGGCATTTTGCTGACTGGCTCTGTTTAACCATTTTAGAGGGTTGTGATATGTCATCACAGTGAATTTTCTTCCATACAGATAAGGCTGAAGTTTTTGTAGTGTCCACACTATGGCTAGACATCCCTTTTCTACCACTGCATAGCATTCCTCCCTGGGTTGGAGCCTACAACTGAGATAAACCACTGGCTGCTCTTCTGCCTTTGAAGAAATCAGGCTAAGTACTGCCCTCACCTCATAGTTTGAAGCATCCAGCTGCATAACAAAGTATTTGCTGTAGTCTGGACTGGCTAACACAGGGGGTCCTCCCATAGCTTCCTTAAGCTTCTGAAATACCTGCTCACATGCTGGGGTCCACACTACCTTATCTGGCCTGTTCTTCCTTGTCAGGTCTGTGAGGGGAGCAGCTATGGTACTATAATTGGGAGCAAACTCTCTGTAGTACCCTGATGTCCCTAAGAATGCCCTCACCTGCTTTTTGGCAACAGGTGCAGGCCATGCCTGAATAGCTTCCACTTGGGCAGGTTCTGGCCTTATCTTACCACTCCCCACACTATGTCCTAGGTAGGAGACCTCTGCCATACCCACCTGACATTTGCTTGGCTTAAGAGTCAACCCTGCCCTCTGTAGTCTGCCCAGCACCTCCCTGACATGCTAAAGGCGCTCTTGCCAGGAATGGCTGTAGATAGCAATATCGTCTAGGTAAGCAAGGGCCAACCCTCCTGCTCCTGCTAGGATATTATCCACCAGGCTCTGGAAAGTCACTCAGGCATTCTTCATCCCAAAGGGCATCTTTGCAAACTCATATAAGCCAAAAGAAGTCACAAAAGCTGACTTCTCTCTAGCACTGGGAGTCAAAGCCACCTGCCAGTAACCCTTGGTAAGATCAATGATTGTAAGATATTTAGCCCCACCCAGCTGCTCTAGGGCCTCATCTGTCCTAGGCATAGGGTAAGCATCTGCCTCTGTGTGACTATTTAATTTCCTGTAATCCAGACAGAACCTGGTGCTGCCATCCTTCTTTGGCACCAGTACCACTGGCAAGGCCCAGGAACTGTTGGACTCTTGAATCACCCCTAGTTCCAACATCTCCTGTACCTCTTCCCTCAGAGTCTGTTTGACTCTCTCAAGCACCCTATAAGGGGCCTCCCTGATAGGCCTTTGGGGTCTTGTATCCACCTGGTGCTGCACCAGGTGGGTGCTCCCTGGTTTCCTGGTGAACATGCCCCCAAACTCTTGCAACACTGCTCAGATTTCTCGAACCTGGGTAGGAGATAGCTGCTGGGACATTGCTACCCCTTCCACCAAGGTGTCAGCATGAGCCTCACTGAGGAGATCAGTCCCCAGATCTCCCTCAGACTTCTCCTGCAACCCACTGCAAATGCTCATCACAAGGGCTTCCCTATCATGGCAAGGTTTCATCATGTTAACATGGTACAATTTGTGCTCCTGCCTTCTACCTATCAGTTCCACCATGTATTTAACATCACATTCCTTTCTTACCACCTTGTAGGGTCCATCCCAAGCTGCTTGCAACTTGTTGTGTCTGACAGGAATGAGAACCATCACCTGCTGCCCTACAGCATACTCTCTAGCTCTAGCATTCCTGTCATACCACACCTTTTTCTGTTGTTGGGCTTATGCCAGGTTTTCCTGGGCCAAGCCCATGAGTTCCCTGAACCTTGTCGTGAGATTCAGGACATATGCCACAACAGACTCCTTGTGAGACTCACACTCACCTTCCCACTCCTCTAGTATTAAATCTAGAGGTCCCCTCACCCTATGCCCATACAGCAACTCAAAGGGTGAAAAACCTGTGGATTCCTAAACAACAGATGGGGCAAATATTTGTCCCATTCCCTCTTAAAGTGATCTGCAAATGCCCGTAGCATGGACTAAATTGTAGAGTTTAACCTCTCAACAAGACCGTCAGTCTGGGGATGGTAGGGGTGGTCTTCATGTGCTGCACCCCACAGGACTTCCACAGACAAGCCAGCAGGTCTGACATAAAATTGGCACCTCTGTCAGACAGTATTTCCTTTTGGAAACCTAACCTGCTGAAAATCTCCAGCAAAGCATTTGCCACCTTCTCGGCCTCAATGGAGGACAAAGCCACTGCCTCAGGGTATTGTGTAGCATAATCTGCAATCACTAGGATATACTTTTTCCCTGTGGAACTTGGGGCACTCAGAGGACCCACAATATCTATAGCTAAGGGGTCAGAAACCATACCCAGACCCTTTGGTCAACCTCATACTGTTTACATAACCGCTCAAACATATGAATGAAGCTATATAAATTATCCCCCTCTTTAAACCATGGAAGAAATTTACTGACCTTTTGTGTTTCTGGGGTCCAGTTACTCCCTTCCCCATTACCTCCATGACTCTGGTGAAGAGTCAGCATTTCACTCTCATGCTTTCTCTGCCATTCCTGTTCTTCAGCTTCAAGGCTCCTCATTCTCTCAGCTGCTTCTAGTTCCATATGCCTGGCCTCCAACTCAAGTCTCTTCAGCTCCAGTTGGATTTTTAAGTCCACTGCAGAAAGGTTGAGCGGTCCATTCTCAGAGGATATTGTATCTCCACTGTCAGTCTGATTGTCCTCCAGGCTGCTGTTTTCTGATGCAGCTGTATCCAAGGCTGCAGTCAGGTCTGCCTTAGTCAGGTTTCCATGCACCAACCCCCTAGTCTGGCACATCTCCGCCAGCTGGCTCCTCATCAGCTTTCCATACTCCTCTGCTGACATGCTGCCTGCTCACTCTGACTAACACTAAGCTAAGAAAAGAAACAAAATAATTGTGATCTGAACTCTGAGTATACACTGCTTGGCTATTTTAGAGTACAAAACACTTTTAGAGATCACTGTACATAAGCTACAGGAATTCGCTCTATCCACACCACTACAAGCCAATTAGTGTGTGAAGTATATCCTACCACTGCCCCCACATGTGACGGCTGTGCCCTGGCCCAGCAATCAAGGAGCCTCAATCCTCACCAATAACACCAGAGAGGTTGTCTCCGAGAAGAGGAAAGGATAACTAATACACACAGTAAAGTACAATTTCCCTTAAGTGCACACAAAGATCACAGTCAGTCTGGGGATGGATGATCCTTTGCTCACCAGGTCCCCAATAAGTCTCCCCACTGGCACAGCTATAGGGTCGAGGTCTCAGCCTAACTGGGAAAGCTAAAACCTCCAGTACCCTCTCTGTCCAACCAGTGTTTCGTGTCTCTGCCCAGGTAGCTGATACATACACACACACACACACTTTGAGAAGAGGTTATACAACCATACAGACTTTCCTGGGAAAAGGCTGGCACAGGTTCTCCAGCTGTGCCCCTATTACCCAGACCATATGGTAGTAATTCCTGCCACCACCCAGTTAATTACCAGCCACTAAAAGGCCCTTAAAAGGGGGTCCAATGATTACTGTGCAATATTATAATTCAATGGTAGTATGACTAATCAGTCTCAAGGTTTATTGGAAGGGCTTATTACAATAAACTCTATAAATATACAATGTACTCTAAAGCATACTTTATCTCTACATAAACTAGCCACATGTAGAATGTTTTAAAAATATTTAATAAATAGTTAAAACACAAGACAAAACTACTACACCACAGAGATATCCAAGAGTTCAGAGATCACACAGAAACTTAAAATAATACAATAGTACAGGTCAGATTTCAAAGAAAAATACCTAATTAATCTTAACTAGCTTTAACTATTCCTACAAGAAATCACAGTGCTAAAACTTACATATGAGCATAAGGCAAAGTGCTGAGTTAGATGTCCAAAGTCAAAATGCTCTCAGTCTCTCACTGAAAAATAGTTTTTAAACACTAACCAACAGCTCTGCTGAGGCCCTCCCAAATTACATAATTTTGACAATTAGGTTTTCTCAGGCCACAAACTGCATTATTTGGCAAGCTAACACCTGCTCAGTAAACTACAACAATACAAGGCATTTCACATACACACTCTAGCAGAAACCAGAGCAATAAAGCACCTTCCACATGTAAATTCTGGTCATAAACTTTAGCCTTAATACAATGGGCATGAAACCTTCAACCAGACACACTGGAACTGACTTGTAAAACATTAAAGAGATTCATAAGATCTTTTCAACTTTAAAAGACACGTTTGAAATACATGGCTTTATTTTCTTTACAGCAGATGGCAATGTTGCAACAATCTTGAAGTTCACATTTTACAGTGTTTTCTTACATTTAAAAACACAAGCCTGTATTTTACACTTATTTATACAGTTGATAGAATTACATATTAAATTCTATTTGACTAGGCTGGCAGCCTTCGCCCATCTCTCCCCAGTCATCACACAACTCTCTATGAAATGTTTTGTATACTTATATTTATTCATTCAATTATTAGACTAGTTTATTTTATATTAAAATCATACAACTCAGTTTTTGAAATTTATGAGTGAAAATAACTATGATAATATAAACTATTTGTATATTACTATTAGTAAAAATGTGGTTATTGAACAACATGAATCCTCTATTTTTTAAAAAAAGCAAAATATTAAAACAGCTTCCTGTATTATAATAGTTGCCATCCAATATGCCAAAAATGGAATGTGGCAAAAGAACAATTTGTTTGATTATCTAGATTGGTGTCTGATGACAACATTGTTTTAAGGGATGGGATATCCAGAAAGTGTGATAAAAGAAATACGTGAAGAAGTAACAGAAAAACAATTTGCGAAATGTATACCTATTTTGAAGAGTAAGGGAAATACAACGGAGAGAGAGCTAAAAAATATATTGCTACTTAAAAAATGCTATGATTATAAAATTTTGTAACAAAAAAGAAAAGAACTTAAGTTGGAAGGCTAATTTGCACCTGGACTTATTGACCCACAACTGTCATCTCTCTACCCCATTAAGTGAATGTTTTACATCCTTGTGCAACTTCAATACCCAGTTATTTCCCACCACTTCCAACAAAGAATTGTGTACACACAAACACATGCTGCAGCCTGTCTTCATATAACCTTTATGAAGATATTA
>NC_056725.1:1085467994-1085550494 GCF_019279795.1 Protopterus annectens
CATACCTAATTGAAATCTGCTCAGATGTTTCCATTCTGTATGTTTTTATAAAATATGTTTAACTGAAAACATTAAACAATTATAAATAGAAAACAAGAATGCTCACTTAATGTTTCCTTTATATAGAAACATTTTTGTAGTTGTAGATGTGGCTAGTTTATATACTAGCATACAACATCAATATGGATTAGAAGCTTTACATTTTTTAGGGGATAATCCTAGAACCCAATATATTAAGGAGTTGGTTCATTTTTGTTTAACGAACAATATCTTCGAATTTGAAGGGAGCCTTTATAATCAAAATAAGGGTAGAGCAATGGGGGCCCCCCCATGTACGCACATTTGCTTATGGGGCTAGTGGAAAGTACACATATTTATAGAAGTATATTTTATCAAAGTCATGTTAAAAAATATTTCAGATTTATAGATGATCTCATATTTTTGTGCCAAGGAGGTAAGGAAAAGGTATCAGAATTTTTGCAATATGTAAATAGTAATAGATATGAAATTCAGTATGATGGAGCACAAGTAGGATTGGTGATTAACTTTCTGGGCATTACTTTAGAAGGCATAGCCAATGAAAAAATTAAAACCAAGATACACAGAAAGTCTGACCAGTCAAATTTGGTGTTACATGCAACTAGTTGTCATCCATCACACACCTTAACATCTATTCCTTATGGAGAATTATTAAGGATTAAAAGATTAGTGATATAAATGAATTACAAAAAGAGGCTGAGAAAGTTATAAGTATGTTTTTGGAAAGAGGTTATGAAGAACGTTCAGTGATGGAAAATTATGCCAAAATATATGGGGCATTCAAGGTTAATAAGGGAAGAGGTTACATTAGTGACTTATGTAATAATAAAAATATGGTTTCTATAGAGAATTCCTTATTTTTTATTACTAAAGTACACCCTTTTTTCTGACAGGTTAAGTAAATTATTAAAAGATTATTGGAAGCTGAAAAAAGAGAAGTTTCTTCTCTTTCACAAATAGAATTAAGATTTTCCAACCAGAGGGGGCATAATTTGAAGGACTTTTTAGTCCATAGTAAATATAGTAAACCTAAAGTTAACATTGCTAGAAATTTAATAGAATTAGGCATGAGTCCATGTGGCAAGTGTTTAGTTTGCCAGTTTATAGTGCCAACTTTTGAGAAAATAAATGGCAAAAAGTTTGAATCACAGGGCAATTTTTCTTGCATGAGTAGGGGAGTGATCTATGTTATTAGGTGTTCCTGTGAAAAACTTCTATATTGGGGAAAGTAAAAGAAGTTTAAGTGAAAGGATAAAAGAACATGTCAGGGACATCAAAAATAACAAAGTTATAAGCCCTGTAGCGGAACATTTTAACAAGATACATTTAGGGGATACAAGTAGTTTAAAAGTAACAGTTTTGGAGCAAGTTTTAGAACAATTTGCCAGTGAAGAAATGCTTAAACACTCACTAAGAAAAAAAGAATCAGTTTTTATTATTAAATGTAATACATTGCAACCTAGTGGGTTAAATAAAGAATGCAATTGGCAAAGTTTTATTTAAAGAATGTTTTAGTTTTAAGAGATTTTTATTTTGTGCAATTGCTGTAATGATATAATTGATTTATTAGAGTAAATTTTTCTAAATAAAGGAAGCATTAAGTGAGCATGTCTTACTCTGTAAAGACTGTTTTTGGCCGAGGCGCTAAGAGGTTTTATGGTGAAATTTGCTGCTATTTTTCAAGCCATTGTGGAATAAACAGAGTATTATTTATTGAATAACAGAGGAGTCACTGATTTTTTGGCAACGTGGTATTAATTAATTTTGGACTGTGGTTTTGGTTAGAAAACAAGAATGATTCATTGTTTTAAGTTTAAGAGAAACGTGAGACTGATAAGGGAAATTAGACCAAAAAGACAAAGCCTTAAAAGAAAGAAATGGCTGGAGTTACTAACATCCTCCTACCAAGACAGGCAAAAGAGCTACTTTAATACCCTGGTAAATGTCCTCACTATATATCTCTGTCATTTCCACAAGCTTGCGTTCTTTGGTTGCTCTCCCCGTACATTATGACCTGTTAATATGTTCTTTTTATACACCTGTAACCGACTCAAGCGAATCCTCTAATATATATGAATAAAACAGTGCATATGACATTATTCATTTCCAAAACTTGTCTTACAAACAGATAAAGTCCCTGTGATATAAAAGAAAACAATCAAAGCCTATAAGTAATACATGGAGTCTTACCTTCACCTGTGAAGCTTGGCAACACCTTGTCAGTTCTTGGATTCAGTCATTATACAAGACTCAATAATAACTTCCACATAAATAATAAGCTAATAATCAAAGTGGCATCACATAAAATAGTTTAAGATGGCACCTAGAAGCATCAACCATCAAACTTCATAAAGTGTTTTGCTCACTGGTTAAAAGCTCTTTGACATTTGATGAAAAATCCACCTTATTATTTAGTTCCCTGAAAAAAAAACTACATGACCACAGAACAAAATCATATAATATGGGAAAGATCTGTCTTACTGTATATGTATTTTTGACAAACCTAGCATAAATTAAACACAGACAATTATTACTTTGCACCTAGGTACAAAGGCAGACATCTTTATGTCATCTTAATTCTTATGTTGACTTCCTTTAGATTAGACCATCCCGTTTTCTCAGAACGCTCATACTGAAATGCATGCTTGTGCAAGATATGATATTATACTATCCACCAACACTGAAGCAAGAACCACAAACAATATTAAAAACAGCTCTTTGTCATACGAGGCAATTCATTTCCATCCCATCACTACTAATCCCTCAATGTAAGCATTACACCTCAGACCTTGTAAAAGTGCTACTAATACTAACCTAAGGTGATGCATTGACAGTAGACATCACTAGGTACTGCCCAACCTTATCCTAAAGAGGCATGTAATGTCTAACTTACCTTAAGCAGGCTGTGGGTCAAAGGTATATTAACAAGATGGTAAAAGTGGAGGAAGGGAGCCAATAACAATAAGAAGCCCCTACTATCACATAGTCAAATAACCTTCTGTGAGAGTACATCAGCCCTAGTGCAAACACATATAGATTCCTAGGATGGTAAGCTGAGCACCTTCTTTTAAGAAAAAACGTGTTCCATTCTGAGTTTTATATACTGATAAAGTGAATAATTATAAAAGCATATGTACACATGCATACAAATATGCATATACTCACACACATGCATGCAGACGTGTATACTCACACATGCGTGCACACACACACACACACACACACACGAACACACACACACACGAACACACGCACACATACACACAAACACACACACACATACACACACAGGCACAAGTACGCACACAGGTGCACACCCATGTGCACAAACACATGCACATATACACTTTTGTAGCTCATCCTGGTGACAATAAAAATATGCCAAAAACATTAACCATTGACATCTCTTCGTAAAGATAACAATAGCACAAAGCCAGACACTGAACACAGTTGGCACACATGTGACTTACAAAAGTGTTATTCCTTAGAGAGGTGATCATACTACCATTGGACTTGCAAATGTGCAATACGCATGACAGGATAAGGTCTGTTAAGGCTCTATATGTGAGGTATGTATACTATGCCAGCAAATATAGCTCTCAAAGTCTTAACACTAGAATTCTATACAAGCCTTAAATATAATGGGGGGCAATGCCCAAAATCAGGAAAAGGTATTATATATTGCCCATGTAGACTTATAAACTTATAAGACTAACAGATTTTGTATTAGCATGCATTTTCTTTTGAAGGTTATGAAGTCTGAAAGCCAAATCTGTGTTATTTTTAATGACTTCAATCCTCAATAACTTGGCAGATAAACTGAATTTTATTGCGAACAATCTAAAAACATAAGGCAAAAATGTGGACATTATGTGAAATTCTGGACAGTTGAGTGGTATGCTGCATACCCATGATTATATGTAGCATTTTTGAATGCCTTTTCATATGTTTGCGATAATTGGGGAGAGATGGGTGAAGGCTGCCAGCCTAGTCAAATAGAATTTGACATATAATTCTGGCATTTGTAAATAAATGTAAAATACAGGCTTGTGTTTTAAATGTAAGAAAACACTGTAAAATGAGAACTTCAAGATTGTTGCAACATTGCCATCTGCTGTAAGGACAACCAAGCCATGCATTTCAAATGTGTCTTTTGAAATTGAAAAGATCTTATGAATCTCTTTAATGTTTTACAAGTCAGTTCCAGTGAGTCTGGATGAAGGTTTCATGCCCATTGTTTTAAGGGTAAAGTTTATGAGCAGAATTTACATGTGGAAGATGCGTTATTGCTCTGGTTTCTCCTAGAATGTATATGTGAAATGCCTTGTATTGTTGTAAGTTCTGAGCAGGTGTTAGATTGCTAAATAATGCAGTTTGTTTTCCTGGGAAAATGTAAGTGTTGACATGATGTAATTTGGGAGGGACCCAGCAAACATGTTTGTTAGTAATGTTTAAATACTATTTCTCACAAGAAACTGAAAGCATTTTGATCTTGATATCCAACTTATCAGCACTCTGCCTTGTGCTCACATGTAAGTTTTAGCACTGTGATTTCTTGTAGGAATAGTTAAAGCTAGTAAAAATTAATTAGGTATTTTGTCGTTGAAATCAGACCTGTCCTACTGTATTAAGTTTCTGTGTGATCTCTGAACTCTTAGATATCTCTGTGGTGCAGTAGTTTTGTCTTGTGTTTTAATTATTTATTATTAAATATTTTTAAAACCTTCTACCTGTGGCTGATTTGTGTAGAGATAAGCTCTGGAGTACATTGCATAGAGGTTATTGTAATAGGTCACGCTAAAGTAAGCCTTGACTGTTAGTCATACTACCATTGGATAATAATATTGCACAGTAATAACTGGACAACCTTTTAAGGTCCTTTTAGTAGCTGATATTATTAGTTGGGTGGTGGCAGTAATTACTACCGTATAGTCTGTGTAAAGGGGCACAGCTGGAGAATCTGTGTCAGCCTTTCCCAGGAGTGTCTGTGAAGTTGTATAAATACTTATCTTAAAGTGTGTGTGTTGTGTCAGCTACTTGGGCAGGGACATGAAGCACTGGTTTTACAGAGAGGGTACTGGAGGTTTTAGCTTGCCCAGCTAGGCTGAGACCTGGACTCTATAGCTGTGCCAGTGGGGAGTCTTATTGGGGACCTGGTGAGCAAAGGAGCAACCAGCCTCAGACTGACCGTGATCTCTGTGTGCACTTAAGGGAAATTGTCCTTTAATGTGTGTATTAGTTATCCTTTCCTCTCTTCTATGAGATGACCTGCTTGGTGTTAGTGGTGAGGATAAAGGCTCCTTGATAGCTGGGATAGCATGGTCGTCACAATGTTCACCACTTTTTCTTACTTTGTTATGTATATAAAATATCTGGCAAGGCAAGGTACTTCTGTGGTGTGGTAGAGTACTGGAATTGTCTACCAATTGGCAGAAGTGTTGAAAGGGAATAAAGTGTATTTACTAAGAAGTAAAGCAAACATTAAATGAAAAGTTGCATGCAACTATTTTAACAGCTAACTAGACTGAGCACAAAAGGGCATAGTATGTAAATGACTGAAACTTCAGGTCTGGTAAAATATTGCTGTGTTTGCTACAGAACTGTTTTTGCTACCTGTTTTTATTTTCTGTTAAACACAGTTCATTAACAAATTTAATTAATGTTAAACATGATCTAAGATATACACACACACACACACACACACACACACACACACACACACACACACACACACACACACACACACACACACACACATACACATTGATACATTCGGTGCTAAATTATTTGTATAGAGTCACAGTAAATAAATAAATATTACTCACATTGTGTTAAATCTGACAGCTATTTTGTTGATCAGTAAACTATACCACAAAAGAAAAAAAAAAAGAAAGAAAATAATAAAAAAAAAAGAAATAGCTCGTGTTTTTGTCACATTTTTGAAGTTAACACAATGGCTTTCTTTTAGCTTTGTCATGCTCAAGCACACTATGCTAGAACACGACCTCTTAGATGTTATTTAAATAATTCTTTCAGAAATTCAGAGCATCTGCGCGGTTCCAGTGCTACATAAACGCCCTTGTAGGTTGTCCCCTTGTCTCTGAACCTAGAACTGTGAGTAGATTTCGCAGTCACCGATATAAAAACCAGTTGTCATAGGTGAATATTTTCCAATAGTTTCAAATACACAGATGAGCACCCAGTTCATCTTGTTTCTGTAGAGCCCTTAACCTGATCCCAAGCAACAATGTCAACAAATGACCGTGATTATTTGAAGCCCCTAGCTTATACTGCCGGAAACATTCATTTAGGTTACAAGTAAATTCGTCTGACATTTTGAGTAGAGCTGCATTAATGTCTTCAGTGATAGAAAATGTGTAAATCCCCTGCAAGTCACAATGTGTTTGTAACTTTAAGGTTAACTCAAGATTGTCTATTAAAATGCATAGTAATTAATGAAATGCTGGGCAACTTTTCAATCTTCAGTGCAGAATATAGTTACACCACACTTGAGGTGGCAATGATAACTGTAATATCGGGAGCATCACAGCTCAACTTAGCAATAAATGACAGCAATGACAAAATAAAGACTGATGATTTCTTAACTTCCTGCAGTATAATGAGAATGTGTATATCTTCCCCAAATATTACTAGGGTGTTAGAGATACAGAATGACCATATGGTTTATAAACTGCTGCTACACTGATTGCACATGTTACAGTGTATTTAAAAGAAATGCATACATCTGCTACACTGATTACACAAGTTGCAGTGTATTTAATAACAATGCATATGTTTGCTACACTGATTACACAAGTTACAGTGTATTTAAAGCAATGCATATGTCTGCTACATTGATTACACAAGTTACAGTGTATTTAATAGCAATGCATATGTCTACTACACTGATTATACAAGTTACAGTGTATTTAATAGCAATGCATATGTCTGCTACACTGATTACACAAGTTGCAGTATATTTAATAACAATGCATATGTTTGCTACACTGATTACACAAGTTACAGTGTATTTAAAGCAATGCATATGTCTGCTACACTGATTACACAAGTTACAGTGTATTTAATAGCAATGCATATGTCTGCTACACTGATTACACAAGTTACAGTGTATTTAATAATAATGCATGCATCTGTTACACTGATTACACAAGTGACAGTGTATTTAATAGCAATGCATATGTCTGTTACACGGATTACACAAGTTGCAGTATATTTAATAGCAATGCATACGTCTGCTACACTGATTACACCGGTTACAGTGTATTTAAAAGAAATGCATATGTCTGCTACACTGATTACACAAGTAGCTGTGTATTTAATAGAAATGCATACGTCTGTTACACTGATTACTCAAGTTACAGTGTGTTTGATACCAATGGCTATGTCTGCTATACTGATTATACAAGCTGCAGTGTATTTAATAGCAATGCATACATCTGCTAGACTGATTACACAAGTTACAGTGTATTTAATAGCAATGCATACATCTGCTACACTGATTACACAAGTTACAGTGTATTTAATAGCAATGCATACATCTGCTATACTGATTACACAGGTTACACTGTATTTAATAGCAATGCATACATCTGTTACACATTACAAAAGTTACAGTGTATTTATTAGCAATGCATACTTCTGTTACACTGATTACATAAGTTGCAGTATATTAATTAGCAATGCATACATCTGCTACACTGATTACACAAGTTACAGTGTACTTAAGAGCAATTCATATGTCTGCTACACTGATTACACAAGTTACAGTGTACTTAATAGCAATGCATACGTCTGTTACACTGATTACACAAGTTACAGTGTATTTAACAGCAATGCATATGCCTGTTACACTGATTACACAAGTTGCAGTGTATTTAATAGCAATGCATACGTATATTACACTGATTACGCAAGTTACAGTGTATTTAATAGCAATGCGTACGTCTGCTACATTGACTGCACAAGTTACAGTGTATTTAATAGCAATGCATACGTCTGTTACACTGATTACACGTTGCATTGCATTTAAAAGCAATGCATACATCTGTTACACTGATTACACAAGTTGCAGTGTATTTAATAGCAATGCATATATCTGTTACACTGATTCCACAAGCTGCACTGTATTTAATAGCAATGCATATGTCTGTTACACAGATTACACAAGTTGCAGTGTATTTAATAGCAATGCATACGTCTGTTACATTGATTACACAAGTTACAGTGTATTTAATAGCAATGCATAAGTCTGCTACACTGATTACACAAGTTGCACTGTCAGAAGCGCCCTTAGGTCAACTGGTGCCCTAGGCAAAAGGGTTCTATGGCACCACCTACCACACCATCTGGTGGCCCCATCCTGGTCTACCTACACCAAATAAATACTGGAAAAGTGCTACTGCTACAGTGACGCCTTAGGCGACCGCCTAGTTGGCCTATGCCTTAGGCCGGTTATGTGCACTGTATTTAATAGCAATGTATACGTCTGTTGCACTGATTACACAAGTTGCAGTGTTTTTAATAGCAATGCCTATGTCTGCTACACTGATTACACAAGTTACAGTGTATTTACTAGCAATGCATACATCTACTACATTGATTACACAAGTTGCAGTATATTTAATAGCAATGCATACATCTGCTAAACTGATTACACAAGTTGCAGTATATGTAATCGCAATGCATACATCTGCTTCACTGATTACACAAGTTGCTGTGTATTTAACAGAAATGCATATGTATGTTACACTGATTGCACAAGTTGCACTGTATTTAATAGCAATGTATACGTCTGCTACACTGATTACACAAGTTGCAGTGTTTTTAATAGCAATGCATACATCTGCCATACTGATTACACAAGTTACAGTGTTTTTAATAGCAACGCAAGCATTTGCTCCACTGATTACACAATTTGCTGTGTATTTAATAACAATGCATACTTCTGCTACACTGATTAGACAAGTTACAGTGTTTTAATAGCAATACATACGTCTGATACGCTGATTACACAAGTTGCAGTGCATGTAATAGCAATGCATATGTCTGCTACACTTATTATACAAGTTACAGTTTATTTAATAGCAATGCATAAGTCTTCTACACTGATTACACAAGTTACAGTGTATTTAATAGGAATGCATACACCTGTTACACTGATTGCACAAGTTGCAGTGTATTTAATAGCAATGCATATGTCTGTTACACTGATTACACAAGTTACAGTGTACTTAATAGCAATGCATCGTCTGTTACACTGATTACACAAGTTACATTGTATTTAATAGCAATGCATATGTCTGCTACACTGATTACACAAGTTGCAGTGTATTTAATAGCAATGCATCCATCTGCTACACTAATTACACAAGTTACAGTGCACTTAATAGCAATGTATACGTCTGTAACACTGATTACACAAGTTTCAGAGTATTTAATAGCAATGCATATATCTGTTACACTGATTACACAAGTTACAGTGTATTTAATAGCAATGCAGACGTCTGTTACACTGATTACACAAGTTACAGCATATTTAATAGCAATGAATATGTCTGTTACACTGATTACACAAGTTACATTGTATTTAATAGCAATGCATACATCTGCTACACTGACTATACAAGTTACAGTGTATTTAATAGCAATGCATACGTCTGTTACACTGATTACACAAGTTACACTGTATTTAATAGCAATGCATACATCTGTTACACTGTTTACACAAGTTGCAGTGTATTTAATAGCAATTCATATATCTGTTATACTGATTACACAAGTTGCACTGTATTTAATAGCAATGCATATGTCTGTTACACTGATTACACAAGTTGCAGTGTATTTAATAGCAATGCATACATCTGTTACACTGCTTACACAAGTTGCTGTGTATTTAATAGCAATGCATACATCTGCTACACTGATTAAACAAGTTACAGTATAATGAGTAGCAATGCATACGTCTGTTACACTGATGTATACATTGCTATTAAATACAGTGCACATAGCCGGCCTCAGGCATAGGCCAACTAGGCAGCCGCCTAAGGCACAGCTGTAGCAGGAGCACTTTTCCAGTATTTATTTGGTGTAGGTAGACCAGGATAGGGCCACCAGATGGTGTGGTAGATGGCACCGTGGAGCCCTTTTGCTAGGGCACCAGTTGACCTAAGGGTGCTCCTGACAGTGCAAGTTGTGTAATCAGTGTAACAGACATGTGCATTGCTATTAAATACACAGTAACATGTCTAATCAGTGAAGCTGATGTATGCATTGCTATTAAATACACTGTAACTTGTATAGTCAGTGTAGCAGATGTATGCATTGCTATTAAATACAATGTAACTTGTGTAATCAGTGTAACAGACATATTCATTGCTATTAAATATGCTGTAACTTGTGTAATCAGTGTAACAGACGTCTGCATTGCTATTAAATACACTGTAACTTGTGTAATCAGTGTAACAGATGTATGCATTGCTATTAAATACTCTGAAACTTGTGTAATCAGTGTTACAGACGTATACATTGCTATTAAGTGCACTGTAACTTGTGTAATTAGTGTAGCAGATGGATGCATTGCTATTAAATACACTGCAACTTGTGTAATCAGTGTAGCAGACATATGCATTGCTATTAAATACAATGTAACTTGTGTAATCAGTGTAACAGACGTATGCATTGCTATTAAGTACACTGTAACTTGTGTAATCAGTGTAACAGACATATGCATTGCTATTAAATACACTGCAACTTGTGCAATCAGTGTAACAGGTGTATGCATTCCTATTAAATACACTGTAACTTGTGTAATCAGTGTAGAAGACTTATGCATTGCTATTAAATAAACTGTAACTTGTATAATAAGTGTAGCAGACATATGCATTGCTATTACATGCACTGCAACTTGTGTAATCAGCGTATCAGACGTATGTATTGCTATTAAAACACTGTAACTTGTCTAATCAGTGTAGCAGAAGTATGCATTGTTATTAAATACACAGCAAATTGTGTAATCAGTGGAGCAAATGCTGCGTTGCTATTAAAACACTGTAACTTGTGTAATCAGTATGGCAGATGTATGCATTGCTATTAAAAACACTGCAACTTGTGTAATCAGTGTAGCAGACGTATACATTGCTATTAAATACAGTGCAACTTGTGCAATCAGTGTAACATACATATGCATTTCTGTTAAATACACAGCAACTTGTGTAATCAGTGAAGCAGATGTATGCATTGCGATTACATATACTGCAACTTGTGTAATCAGTTTAGCAGATGTATGCATTGCTATTAAATATACTGCAACTTGTGTAATCAGTGTAACAGATGTATGCATTGCTGTTGAATACACTGTAACTTGTGTAATCAGTGAAACACACATATGCATTGCTATTAAATACACTGCAACTTGTGTAATCAGTGTAACACACGTATGCCTTGCTATTAAATACAATGTAATTTGTGTAATCAGTGTAACAGATGTATGCATTGCTATTAAATAGACTGTAACATATGTAATCAGTGTAACAGACGTATGCATTGCTATTAAATACAATGTAACTTGTGTAATCAGTATACAGGCTTATGCATTGCTATTAAATACAATGTAACTTGTGTAATCAGTGTAACAGATGTATGCCTTGCTACTAAATACAATGTAACTTTTGTAATCAGTGTAACAGACGTATACATTGCTATTAAACACAATGTAACTTATGTAATCAGTGTAACAGACATATGCATTGCAATTAAATACACTGTAACTTATGTACTCAGTGTAAAAGACATATGCATTGCTTTTAAATACACTGTAACTTCTGTAATCAGTGTAGCAGATGTAGCCATTGCTATAAAATACACTGTAACTTGTGTAATCTCTGTAGCAGACATATGCATTGCTATTAAAAACACAGCAACTTGTGTAATCCGTGTAGCAGACGTATGCATTGCTACTAAATAAAGTGCAACTTGTGTAGTCATTGTAACAGACGTATGCATTGCTATAAAATACACTGCAACTTGTGTAATCAGTCTAACAGATGTAAGCATTGCTAAGAAATACACTGCACCTTGTGGAATCAGTGTAACCGATGTATGCATTACTATTAAATACAGTGCAACTTGTGTAATCAGTGTAACAGACATATCCATTGCTATTAAACACACTGTAACTTGTGTAATCAGTGTAGTAGACGTATCCATTGGTATCAAACACACAGTAACTTGAGTAATCAGTGCATCAGACGTATGCATTCCTATTAAATACACTGCAACTTGTGTAGTCAGTGGAGCAGATGTATGCATTGTTATTAAATATACTGCAACTTGTGTAATCAGTGTAGCAGACATATGCATTGCTATTAAATACACTGCAACTTGTGTAATCAGTTTAACAGACCTATGCATTGCTATTAAATACATTGCTACTTGTGTAATCAGTGTAACAGACGTATGCATTGCTATTAAATACAATGCAACTTGTGTAATCAGTGTAACAGATATATGCATTGCTATTAAATACACTGCAACTTGCATAATCAGAGTAGCAAATATATGCATTGCTATTAAAGACACTGCAACTTGTGTAATCCGTGGAGCAGATGAATGCATTGCTATTAAATGCACTCCAACTTGAGTAATCAGTGTAGCAGATGTGTGCATTGCTATTAAATACACTGTAAGTTGAGAAGTCAGTGTAGCAGATGTATGCATTGCTACTAAATACACTGTAATTTATGTAATCAGTGTAGCAGATATATACATTGCTATTAAATACACTGTAACTTGTGAATCAGTGTAGCAGATGTATGCATTGCTATTAAGTAAACAGTAACTTGTGTAATCAGTGTAGAAGACGTATGCATTGCTACTAAATACACAGTAACTAGTATAATCAGTGTAGCAGATGCGTGCATTGCTATTAAAAACACTGTGACTTCTGTAATCAGTGTAGAAGACTTTTGCATTGCTATTAAATACACTGCAACTTGTGTTATCAGTGTAGCAGACGTATGCATTGCTATTAAATGCACTGCAACTTGTGTAATTAGTGTATCAGTTATATGTATTGCTATTAAAACACTGTAATGTGTGTAATCAGTGTAGCAGAAGTATGCATTGCAATTAAATACACAGCAAATTGCGTAATCAGTGTAGCAGATGCATGCATTGTTATTAAAAACACTGTAACTTGTGTAATTAATGTAGCAGATGTATGCATTGCTATTAAAAACACTGTAAATTGTGTAATCAGTGTAGCAGACTAATGCATTACTATTAAATACACTGTAACTTGTATAATCAGTGTAGCAGACATATACATTGCTATTAAAGACACTGACACTTGTGTAATCAGTGTAGCAGACGTATACATTGCTATTAATAACAGTGCAACATGTGTAATCAGTGTAACAGACGTATGCATTGCTATTAAATACACAGCAACTTGTGTAATCAGTAAAGCAGATGTATGCATTGCTATTACATAAACTACAACTTGTGGAATAAGTTTAGCAGATTTCTGCATTGCTATTAAATATACTGCAACTTGTGTAATCAGTGTAGCAGTTGTATGCATTGCTATTAAAAACACTGCAACCTGTGTAATCAGTGTAACAGATTAAACATTGCTATTAAATAGAGTGCACATAGCCAGCCTCAGGCATAGGCCAACTAGGCGGCTGCCTAAGGCACCACTGTAGCAGGAGCACTTTTCCAGTATTTATTTGGTGTAGGTAGACCAGGATGGGGCCACCAGATGGTGTGGTAGATGGCGCCATGGAACCCTTTTGCCTAGGGCACCAGTTGACCTAAGGGCGCTCCTGACAGTGCAACTTGTGTAATCAGTGTAACAGACATGTGCCTTGCTATTAAATACACAGTACCTTGTGTAATCAGTGAAGCTGATGTATGCATTGCTATTAAATACAATGTAACTTTTGTAATCAGTGTAACAGACGTATGCTTTGCTATTAAACACAATGTAACTTGTGTAATCAGTGTAACAGACGTATGCATTGCTATTAAATATACTGCAACTTGTGTAATCAGTGTAGCAGTTGTATGCATTGCTATTAAAAACACTGCAACCTGTGTAATCAGTGTAACAGATTAAACATTGCTATTAAATAGAGTGCACATAGCCGGCCTCAGGCATAGGCCAACTAGGCGTCTGCCTAAGGCACCACTGTAGCAGGAGCACTTTTCCAGTATTTATTTGGTGTAGGTAGACCAGGATGGGGCCACCAGATGGTGTGGTAGATGGTGCCGTGGAGCCCTTTTGACTAGGGCACCAGTTGACCTAAGGGCGCTCCTGACAGTGCAACTTGTGTAATCAGTGTAACAGACATGTGCCTTGTAATTAAATACACAGTAACTTGTGTAATCAGTGAAGCTGATGTATGCATTGCTATTAAATACATTGTAACTTTTGTAATCAGTGTAACAGACGTATGCTTTGCTATTAAACACAATGTAACTTGTGTAATCAGTATAACAGACGTATGCATTTCTTTTAAATATACTGTAACTTGTGTAATCAGTGTAACACACGTATTCATTGCTATTAATTACACTGTAACTTGTGTAATCAGTGTAACAGGCGTATGCATTGCTATTACATACAATGTAACTTGTGTAATCAGTGTAACAGACGTATGCATTGCTATTAAATACACTGTAACTTGTGTAATCAGTGTAACAGATGTATGAATTGCTATTAAATACAATCTAACTTATGTAATCAGTGTAACAGATGCATGCATTGCTATTAAATACAATGTAACTTATGTAATCAGTGTAACAGACGTATGCATTGCTATTAAATACAATGTAACTTATGTAATCAGTGTAACAGACATATGCATTGCTATTAAATATGATGTAACTTGTGTAATCAGTGTAACAGACATACACATTGCTATTAAATACACTGTAACTTGTGTACTTGGTGTAAATGACATATGCATTGCTATTAAATACACTGTAACTTCTGTAATCAGTGTAGCAGATGTAGCCATTGCTATAAAATACACTGTAACTTGTGTAATCTCTGTAGCAGACATATGCATTGCTATTAAAAACACAGCAACTTGTGCAATCCATGTAGCAGACATATGCATTGCTACTAAATAAAGTGCGACTTGTATAATCAGTGTAACAGACATATGCATTGCTATAAAATACACTGCAACTTGTGTAATCAGTGTAACAGATAACATGTGTAATCAGTGTAACAGACGTATACATTGCTATTAAATACACTGTAACTTGTGTAATCAATGTAGTAGACGTATCCATTGGTATCAAACACACTGTAACTTCAGTAATCAGTGTAGCAGACGTATGCATTCCTATTAAATACACTGCAGCTTGTGTAGTCAGTGGAGCAGACGTATGCATTGGTATTAAATATACTGCAACTTGTGTAATCAGTGTAGCAGACGTATGCATTGCTATTAAAAACACAAAAAATTGTGTAATCAGTGTAGCAGATGTATGGATTGCTATTAAATACACTGCAACTTGTGTAATCAGTTTAACAGATGTATGCATTGCTATTAAATACACTGCAACTTGTGTAATCAGTGTAATAGACGTATGCATTGCTATTAAATACAGTGCAACTTGTGTAATCAGTGTAACAGATATATGCATTGCTATTAAATACACTGCAACTTGTGTAATCAGAGTAGCAATTATATGCATTGCTATTAAAGACACTGCAACTTGTGCAATCAGTGCAGCAGGTGAATGCATTGCTGTTAAATGCACTCCAACTTGTGTAATCAGTGTAGCAGATGTGTACATTGCTATTAAATACACTTTAATTTGTGAAGTCAGTGTAGCAGATGTATGCATTGCTACTAAATACACTGTAATTTGTGTAATCAGTGTAGCAGATTTCTGCATTGCTATTAAATATACTGCAAATTATGTAATCAGTGTAGCAGTTGTATGCATTGCTATTAAAAACACTGCAACCTGGGTAATCAGTGTAACAGATGTATACATTGCTATTAAATACAGTGCATTTATTACACTGTTACACTGATTACCCAGGTTGCAGTGTTTTTAATAGCAATGCATACAACTGCTACACTGATTACATAAGTTGCAGTATATTTAATAGCAATGCAGAAATCTGCTAAAATGATTACACAAGTTGTAGATTATGTAATAGCAATGCATACATTTGCTTTACTGATTACACAAGTTGCTGTGTATTTAATAGCAATGCATACTTCTGCTACACTGATTACACAAGTTACAGTGTTTTAATAGCAATACATATGTCTGATACACTAATTACACAAGTTGCAGTGCATTTAATAGCAATGCATATGTCTGCTACACTGATAACACAAGTTGCAGTGTATTTAATAGCAATGCATAAGTCTTCTACACTGATTACACAAGTTACAGTGTTTTAATAGCAATGCATATGTCTGCTACACTGATTACACAAGTTACAGTGTTTTTAAAAGCAATGCATGCATCTGCTACACTGATTATACAAGTTACTGTGTATTTAATAGCAATGCATATGTCTTCTACACTGATTACACAAGTTACTTTTTACTTAATAGCAATGCATACATCTGCTACACTGATTCACAAGTTACAGTGTATTTAATAGCAATGTATATATCTGCTACACTGATTACATAAATTACAGTGTATTTAGTAGCAATGCATACATCTGCTACACTGACTTCTCAACTTACAGTGTATTTAATAGCAATGCACACATCTGCTACACTGATTACACAAGTTGGAGTGCATTTAATAGCAATGCATTCATCTGCTCCACGGATTACACAAGTTGCAGTGTCTTTAATAGCAATGCATATATTTGCTACTCTGATTATGCAAGTTGCAGTGTATTTAATAGCAATGCATATATCTGTTACACTGATTACACAAGTTGCATTGTATTTAATAGCAATGCATACGTCTGTTACACTGATTACACAAGTAGCAATGTATTTAATAGCAATGCATAGGTCTGTTAAACTGATTACACAAGTTGCAGTGTATTTAATAGCAATGCATATGTCTGCTACACTGATTACACAAGTTGCAGTATATTTAATAACAATGCATACATCTGCTCCACTGACTACACAAGTTGCAGTGTATTTAATAGGAATGCATACGTCTGCTGCACTGATTACTCAAGTTACTGTGTGTTTGATACCAATGGATACGTCTACTACACTGATTACACAAGTTACAGTGTGTTTAATAGCAATGGATATGTCTGTTACACTGATTACACAAGTTGCACTGTATTTAATAGTAATGCATACATCGGTTACACTGATTCCACAAAGTGCAGTGTATTTCTTAGCAATGCTTACATCTGTTAGACTGATTACACAAGTTGCAGTGTATTTTATAGCAATGCATACATCTGTTACAATGACTACACAAGTTGCACTTTATTTAGTAGCAATGCATACGTCTGCTACACGGATTACATAAGTTGCTGTGTTTTTAATAGCAATGCATATGTCTGCTACAGAGATTACACAAGTTACAGTGTATTTTATAGCAATGGCTACATCTGCTACACTGATTACAGAAGTTACAGTGTATTTAATAGCAATGCATATGTCTGTTACACTGATTACACAAGTTACATCATATTTAATAGCAATGCATATGTCTGTTACACTGATTACATAAGTTACATTGTGTTTAATAGCAATGTATACGTCTGTTACACTGATTACAAAAGTTACATTGTATTTAGTAGCAAGGCATACATCTGTTACACTGATTACACAAGTTACATTGTATTTAATAGCAATGCATAAGCCTGTATACTGATTACACAAGTTACATTGTATTTAATAGCAATGCATACGTCTGTTACACTGATTACATATGTTACAGTCTATTTAATAGCAATGCATACATCTGTTACACTGATTACACAAATTACATTGTATTTAATAGCAAGGCATACGTGTGTTACACTGATTACACAAGTTGCAGTGTATTTAATAGCAATGCATATGTGTGTTTCACTGATTACACAAGTTACAGTGTATTCAACAGCAATGCATACATCTGTTACACTGATTACCCAAGTTACAGTCTATTTAATAGCAATGCATATGTCTGTTACACTGATTACACAAATTACTGTGTATTTAATAGCAATGCATACTTCTGTTACACTGATTACACAAGTTGCACTTTATTTAGTAGCAATGCATACGTCTGCTACATGGATTACACAAGTTGCTGTGTTTTTAATATCCATGCATATGTCTGCTACAGTGATTACACAAGTTACAGTGTATTTTATAGCAATGGCTACATCTGCTACACTGATTACAGAAGTTACAGTGTATTTAATAGCAATGCATATGTCTTTTACACTGATTACACAAGTTACAGTGTATATAATAGCAATGCGTATATCTGTTACACTGATTACACAATGTATTTAATAGCAATGCATATGTCTGTTACACTGATTACACAAGTTACATCATATTTAATAGCAATGCATACGTCTGTTACACTGATTACATAAGTTACATTGTATTTAATAGCAATGCATACATCTGTTACACTGATTACATAAGTTACATTGTATTTATTATCAATGCATACATCTGTTACACTAATTACACAAGTTACAGTGTATTTAATTGCAATGCATATGTCTGTTACACTGATTACACAAGTTACATTGTATTTAATAGCAATGTATACATCTGTTACACTGATTACACACGTTACAGTGTAATTAATAGTAATGAATACATCTGTTACACTGATTACACAAGTTACAGTATATTTAATAGCAATGCATATGTCTGTTACACTGATTACACAAGTTACATTGTATTTAACAACAATGCAGACGTCTGTTACACTGATTACATAAGTTACATTGTATTTAATAGCAATGCATTTGTCTGTATACTGATTACACAAGTTACATTGTATGTAATAGCAATGTATACGTCTGTTACACTGATTACACACGTTACAGTGTATTTAATAGCAATGCATACGTCTGTTACACTGATTACACAAATTACATTGTATTTAATAGCAATGCATACATGTGTTACACTGATTACACATGTTACATTGTATTTAATAGCAATGCATACATCTGTTACACTGATTACACAAGTTACAGTATTTTTAATAGCAATGCGTATGTCTGTTACACTGATTACACAAGTTACAGTGTATTTAATAGCAATGCGTATGTCTGTTACACTGATTACACAATGTATTTAACAGCAATGTATATGTCTGTTACACTGTTTACACAAGTTACATTGTATTTAATAGCAATTCATACGTCTGTTACACTGATTATACAAGTTACAGTGTATTTAATAGCAATGCATATGTCTGTTACACTGATTACACAAGTTACAGTGTATTTAATAGCAATGCATTTGTCTGTTTCACTGATTACA
The DNA here is from genome assembly GCF_019279795.1 of Protopterus annectens. NCBI lineage: Eukaryota > Metazoa > Chordata > Ceratodontiformes > Protopteridae > Protopterus > Protopterus annectens. The sequence goes on from NC_056725.1 coordinate 1,085,487,512, forward strand.
TAAGTTACAGTGTATTTAATAGCAATGCATACATCTGTTGCACTGATTACACAAGTTACAGTGTATTTAATAGCAATGCATTCGTCTGTTACACTGATTACATAAGTTACAGTGTATTTAACAGAATGCATACGTCTGTTACACTGATTACACAAGTTACACCAAGAGAATTACTGACCTCAAACAGATGCCCTATGCAGCCCAACTGAAGAAACTCCAGCTGTACTCGATTGCATACTGCTTACTCCGAGGTGATCTCTGCCTGACATACAAGGCCATGTCCAACCCGAATTGATGGACATGCTCCACCATAAAATCTCTTGTTTTCTGGCAATTCATTGGGATGATCTAAGGTGTGAATCCTCTAAATAGTGACATACATTGAGTTTCATACTTTATATCCTTCAGAAATGCATGCTAATACACATCCTTTTATTCTAGCAGCTTTCTTGGTTTATAAGAGTATTATTTAAAAGCCATCCCTATTTTGGTCCCCCCCCCCATTACATCAGGCTCTGCCCAGATTTCTTAAGCTAAGAGGCCAAGAGGTATGACAGGTATCCTAAATTGGTGTAGTAAGTATGATGCTGATGTAATAATATTGGAAGACGTAAGTTTTTTTTTTAATGCAAGACAATTTTTTTACACAAGACAAAATAACTTCTTGATTTAATATCTCATCTGAAGAAAAGGAATATGATGGCACATTAAGAAAGAACATGGGGAAAAGTTCCTCTATACTTACAAGTTCAAGAGAAGGCAAGGGAGAACAGGCTATTTATAAACAAACTGAAGTCAGTGTATTTGCGGGTGTACCCTACATGTTCTCACAATGCTGAGAATGGGTTTTGGACAATCCTAATGAAATTAAAACAGTAGCATATATAATGAAAACACAAATACTTTTTAATATATAGAATACACTGGTGGACTATATACCTATCATTGTCTCTATCTTGAAGAGGTAACACTGTGGTATAGGGCTTCTCTGTTGTCATTAATTTGAGGAGTTACATGAGAATTGGGTGAAATTAGGGATGAGATGGGACTACACACACACACACACACACACACACACACACACACATATATATATATATAATTGAACATTCATAATTCCAAATGTGTTTTATTCTGGTAGAAGTGACTGAAACACATGTGATCACTTCTGCAAGCATTAAATCCATGCAAGATCAGGTAATTTACCCTTTCCCTAGTGTTGAGCGATCTCAGAGATGGTGTATATATAATTATAAAGAAGTGGGGTGTGAGTGACTTTTTTCATTATTTTAGACTTCAAGTTTAGCACCACAAAATTATAGACTGTCCACCCATTAATAACAATACAGGAGATTTGGACTTAGTAGAACTTGACATATATTTATAGAGCAGGAAGACTTCATTTCAGTGATGTGTTAGTGCTGTTAGGTACTTACAGAAACTATACTTGTGTTTATGGCACAAGAGGGTTTCATTTTCTTTATTTCGGGTAAGTGACAATGCCAGCATATGAACTGGAGTATTGTCTCTGAACTAGAGCAGAGTAAATTGATGGATGCCATAACAGTTAATGTGTTTAACTCCCAAACAGGAGGTACAGAGTTTTACTCTCACTGGGTGAAATTGACTAGGCTTAAAATGGCCCAAAAAAGCAGTTAGCCTAATGGTTACCTATGAATTGTGAACTATGAAATGTGAAAAAATGCAGCATTCAAATGTGCAGCTATAAGATGTAGGAATTATTTTCACCAAGGAGCACACGTTCCAGAACTATAAAAGTAATATTTACGTAGTACTTCCTTCACTGGAACTATAAATATGGCAGGCTACTTTCAGTGATGGCAGTATAAAATTAGTTGAGACTCTCATCTGACTCTTGCAAGTCCTGCAGTTAATATTTGGAACATTATTTCAGACTTGCCAGTGTCAAACTGCACAGATAGAAGGAAAAGTAACCTGTTTCTCTGTTAAAATGCAATATGCTGATCCTTCACCTTCGTCTTCATCAGTAACATCAAGCAGAGCCCTAGCAGAAAATCTACAGAAAGTGTCAGACTTGTAAATAGGCACCATTCATCTGATCAGCCCTGTATGTTGTGACAACTATTAGTTGAGCAAGAAAGAGTATTATAAAGCCTCTTTATTTTTTTGTCATACAAGAAGGCCTGCTGCTAAGTTTCTAGCTTTGCGCTGGCTGCGTAATAAACTGTATTAGCAGGTGAAATTATATTTGTTGTGTCCTTTGCATACTTAACATATTACTCTTTTTCCTGGTCACCAGTTTTTAAATTTGGTGTTGACTGTCTTGTATTTTCCTGCAGTGCAAACTGAAAGCTGCTTCCCACGTCTGCTTTCTGCACATGCCCCATAAGATGTAGTTCAACACACAGTGTCAAGTATTCAAAAAGGCAATGTAAGACAAAAGCCAAGAAATGGAGCACTCGCTATTGTACTCTCTGTTACAGTAAATAATAATAATAATAATAATCAAAAAGTCATATTTGGCTACACCTGTCTGCCTGCCTGATTTGCATGCCTAAATGTCCAGTTTCTACATTTGATACCTGTCTGGGACATTTATGCTAGAAATTAATTCTGTTTTTAATTCTGTTGGTTTTCACATTACTTTGTATTACTACAGCTTCCTACAACAACTGTCAAAAAAAAAAACACTTGCTTTCAAATAATTCTTGTAAGATTTTATTCTGTAGCATTACAGGCACGGAACATCCCAGAAGCATTTCATTTACAGCTTAATTAGACATTTTTGAGAACTAATGTACTGTTCTCAGTCTTCCATATACTTTTGCAATACCTCATTCATCTATGTACAACATCTCATGACCAATCATCATTCAAAATGTAAACACAATTGGTGTTAGCCTTTCTCCGACTACTATACAATATGCCTGCTAATATACAGTTCATCTTTTTTAAGTTTCACATTACCGGCATTTTCTATGATGAAGAAAAACAACTTCATTTATCAGCAGCACTGCACTGCTTGAATTCACAGTGTGCTATATCTCTTGCAGTAAGCCATTAATTTGCAGTTGACAGTGTCCCTTTTAGTGACATTCTGCCTGACTGCTTAGTACAGAGGGAGCTGTGGTGTGTCTGTAACCTCTACTGTAATATCACTGCACAGTCAGCACAAAATTGCCAGAAAACTCTGTGCTTGCTTACAGTTATTAATAATTCATAAGTGGTATTTTTATATTGATAATGCATTAAGTACAATGATTTATACAGAAATGAGCCCCAGGTGCCATGTGTGCATGCATCTATTTTTAATCAGATGCCTTTTGTTGAGTAATTCGAGTCCAGATGTAGTAAGATGTAAAAAAATACCTAAGTCTACTTTGTTTTGCTAGTAGCTGGCATAATACCTAAGATTGTTGTATAATTATAAACAGCTCAGCATCCCTAGGGATGTCTAAACAGTTGGAACCTAGACTAAACTATTTTGCTGCATATAACTTGACCAATGACACCATATTACTAGAACAACATGTCTGCTTCTCGGGCTTAGAATAGCTAAACATAAAATAAAGGAGCTAATTAAACATGAAAGGACTTCTGAAGGCAAATTAAATATAAAAAATTAACTTTTATTGTAGTTTTCTGTCTTGAGAGATTCATGCTATTTCAGACATTAGACAAGCAATTAAGATAACAATTATTGCAACTCTAAGGTAAATACAAATCTTAATTGGGCAAAGCATGGCATTTATAATGCCTAAGACAACTTCTGCAGTGTGCTTTACTTTGCATTACGCTAGTCAGTTCAGTTCAAGTTGGTGCAGGTTTCTGTCTTCAATGCTATGGTCATCTGGTCATGTCGGGTTAATATGCAAAGAAAGTATGCTGAATATTGCATATTTGTACCTAAGGTTGCATGAAAAGAAATAAATGTTTTATTTTAGTGAAGTTTGTTAAATAATAACTGCATTGAGATTAAAAGAGAAATAACTGGGCAGTTATTTGGGACTACATATCACTCGTCTATTTCCAGTCCACAACTTGACCTTTGTGTTCTTGTCTACATTCCATATATTGGTGACCTCATAAATGGTTCTGGAATCCACTGGAATCTATAACCTCTTAGAGAAGTATTACAAGTTGATTCTTCCTTCAGCCTACTGTAGTATTACCTGTTCCTCTTCTGTCACCATCTAGAAATGGCTTTCTAACCATACCTTATCTATACTTTAATTATGCCCATGTGATACTCACATGCATCACACTTTTCACTTTTGCTGTGCCATAAACACTCAAGACACTATATGTTTTGTATTTTATACTTCACTCACATCTTAATACTGCCCTTAAATTATCTTTGGAGACATACTCTGTGGGATATTAATTGTGCTGACATGCTAATGAATCGTGTCCTTTAGAATCATATACACAGAACCAGATGTGGCTGACTTATAGAATGAATGCCATCAAAAGAACCATGCCACAATTGTATGTATCACATAATACTTCCTACAGTGTCAGTCTTCCATAAAAACTGATATTGTCATGTTAGGTACTTAGACCTCTGCACTTGTTTTTTCCTGGCTATATGTATTGTTTAGGTACATACATGATGCAGGCTCAGAAAGACAGGGCATTCTGTCACATTGACTTCTTTTAATACCAGGTCATCCTGCTCTCCATATAAGCTAGTTCCACAATTCTGCTGACTGCTGTGCTTTTAGAGACGGATGTATACTGTCATGTCCACAGCTAATAGCATGGTCCATTTCAAAGGCAAGTTGTGCAAAAGTTTTGTTAATGTACTTGTCATGCTTTTCATAAGATATATCGATATATTTACATAGATATGCATATATACACATATATGTATAATTCTAGTATAAATGTTCAAAGCACCAAATGAGGTTTGAGAACAAACCAATTTGTTCAAGGACATCTTCGGGTGTGTCAGGTAGGAATAGTATTGGGAGTTAAGACGACAGTGGAAGATCATTAGGGTGGTGATGATGGAAGGGTTACACTGGGAAAGTAGGAGGGTTGGGAGGAAATGAGGTAAGTGCAAGGAGGGGCTGAACTAGTTTTGTGTGAGTGTAACCGGGTAAGGGATCAGAGTTTGGCATGAACTCGTTAAGGCAAGGTTACATCCGAGACATATTTTGAAGAACAGGTAGGCCTCGGGTAATAGTGAGACATGGTGGTACTAGGTGAATGTTCTCTTCTTCTCTCCACTGTATGCTCACTGACTGGGTAGGTTGGGTGTGTGCTCAACTGGTTATGCTTTGCATTGAATAGGGTGAACTTGGTTGTAGAGTTTTAGTTATTTGTTTTAATTAAGGAGTGTATGAGGTTGTTGCGGCCTTTCTGAAGCTATTTGTTGATATTGACCTCGGGCTTGTATTTGCTTGGTGTTCAGTCCTTTGTGGTTGGGCAGCATGTAGCATCTCTTCACTGGGTTTGGTACGGGATTTGCAGGGACAGGCTATGCAGCCACAACTTGGTGCTGCTACTGTTTGCTAGGCATTTACCTGCTACACTTCTATTTCATAAATAATAATATGTTTGATGCACCTTGACTGATGGTCTGAAACTGCAGATGGGATGGTGATGGCAGTGTCAGAAATTTGAAGCTCTAGAGCATCTGGAGAAGATGATGGGTTGGGAACTAATTTGAGGACTTTGCAATGTAAAGTGAGCAAAATAATGTTGGTTGGTGGCCATTATTAAGTAGGCCAGGAAGGTGCCACTGTACTGTATAGTATGTTTTTGGGGTCTATATTAAATAAGCGAACACTTAAAAAAGTGAACACTTATTCATCGACCTTAGTTCAGTGAATGCTGAAAATGCCGAACACTCAGAACAGGGAAAAAAAAATGCTGTTCCACAAAAAAAAAAATCTTAAAACAGTATTTAATGTGGAGGGCTGTGCCCCCCACACACCCCCCTATTTAAATATACCAACTCTGAGATTGCACCACAGTGGAGGAAACAGCAAACTCCCAAAACCAGCCCAGCAATTTTTTTCCCTGAGAAAAAATTTGCTGTTCCAGGTGTTTGGGATTTTCAGCATTCGCTGAAATAGGGTCGATGAATCAGCGTTCACTTTTTTAAGTGTTTGCTGATTCAATATCGACCCCATTTTTGAGCAATAACCTTTGAGCTGTCTGGTGGTTGAGAGGATGGGGGCTTGCCGTGCATTCGTGGCATGGTCGACCTTGGCTGTGGGAGGTGGGTGTCCATCTCTCTGTTGGTCATGTTAGATAGTTGATGCTCCTTCCAAAGTCATGATAATTTGGTTCCTTTTGAGCTGTTGTTGGCCTTCTATTTTGTTGGCCTGTGCTTGTGACAGGGGTTTTCTTTTCTTTTTTTGGGTTGTGGTCATGCCTGAGTTCAGAGTTTCAGGCACATGCACAGTTGAGGGAAGAGGAACCATTACAGGAATACTTCTCAACTGTACAGATTTTGCAGAATGTCTTGAATTTTGCCTCATATCTTTGGTCCATTTCACATAAAACTGTGGTTTTCTGGCCAATTGTTGACAGATCATTGAGGGTTATATTCAGAAAATAATGGCAGGCAATGGAGTTTGAGGCTTCATACCCCTCAGAAAATTCATGGTAATGCAAAACCTTTAATTTTATCAATTTTGTAAGTTGTAAGAGCAATATTTAAAAAGTGTCCCAATTTTGTTGGGCTTTTGTCCCCCATTATCGACGGCCTTGTCCAGACTTCTTGTTTTACAAGGTTGAGAGGTATAGTTACAGTTTTTGCTGCAGAGGACAGGTTTATCATTTGTATAGTTAAGTATGCACATTCACAGGAACTAGTCTGGCAGTAGGCACAGTGGTTAAAGTTACTGACTGTAATTTCTATGCTACAGAGTTTGCTTCCCACAGTCCACTTATTATTTTAAATGTGTTTTCTTAAATGCTACAGTACTTACTACGGTCTTTCTTTTAGGCAGATGGTGGAACAGGAGAAGACAGTCAGGGAAGTCACATGTGGAAAGTCGACACAGCATTTTATACATGCTGTCGCAGGGGATGTGCCCAACACTGGAGAGGGCACATGACATGGTTGCAGGTATGTTGTTGGGAGTTCATGTGGGAATGTCTGTCTTGGTGTGGGTTGGGTCTAGTTCTGGGATAAGTGGGGTTGGGTCATGTCAGGAGTCCAGTGAAGTGGCAGGAATTATGGAGAATCAGCAGGGCATAGTGAGATTCAAGTTGGAGTAGACACCAGGGAGGGTAGCGCAGGGTTGTCAATGGCAGTTTGGCATGGTTGGATAGTGGCAGGACTACACAAGGGTGTTGCATGTTGATCTTGGGTGGTGTGTAGTCTTTCACACACTTGCTTGAAGTGTGCAGGTATGCATTCAGCTGGGCAGGTAGCAGACAGTAAGGCACGTTAGTTAATTTCAGTTCACAGCAGCCTGAATTGGGTAAATTGCCTTTAGCGTTTCCTGGATTTCAGGGTAGTCAGGGCAGGGGGAATTTTGGGGGGCAGAGAAGGGGATTTCCTTTTGCTGGTCAAAGGGAAGACTGGGGATGCATCTTCCTATTAATGTGCAGGGATTGTGTCAGCTGTTCATGCAATTTCCTGATTCAGCAGTTGTGGTAGAAGTGATAGACGGGTTTCTAAGGAACTTTCCATTAAATCAGGGGGGGTGAAGGGAGGGATCAATTTTTAGGAATTTACATTCTTTGCAAGGGAAGAAAGAGATTTTGGAAGACTTGGTAGGGAAGGAATGGTGGGTGTAAATGTTATCGATACTCCTCTTTTTAACAGCTTTAACGTTTCTCCAGTGGGGGTTGGTTCCTAAGAAATAAGCAATTTCATTTGAGTCATCATGGTCTTATTCTGAGGGAAATTCTGTATAGGATTTTATATTTTTAGATGACATAAAAGGCTGTTATGCATCTTTGGATGATGCAGTGTTAGTCATTTGGAAGTTTATGGATCCACGGTTGGTGAAGACTGACAAAGGTAGATTTTGAACCCATTTTCAATTTCAGAGGAAGAGTGGCCATTGTTGGATGCATAACTGGGTTAAAGTATTACTTTGACAAGTCTATGTCAGTGGGATTCTTGGTGGCCTGTGCTACTTTCAGAGGTTTAGCACTGCTCGACATTGGGTTTTGGCAGCAGTGGATTCATAGGTTCATAGGTAGGTACTAGACTACTGGCCCTAGGGCATATACAGGCCTAGCCAAAAAGGTACCCTGGCTTTCGCCACCCAAGAAAATTATTTTCCTGTGCCCCTGTCAAGCAGAACCACAGAAGTGATCCCCGGGGTTAATTTCCTATTACCCATCCAATCATCAAGATTTTTCTTGAAGAGTGTTAATGAGGAGCTCTGTTTGACATAGATAGGTAGTCTGTTCCAGAGTATGGGAAGTCTCTGGGACAGGAATCTATCCCTCCAGCATGTTCTGTTTATTGTGGTGACAAGGTTTAGGTTCCTAGAGCGTGTAGCTTGGAGGGATTGGGATTTCTTTAAGTGGAGCATGTCCAGCAGCTCTGGGTTTGACATAGCTTTGTATGTTAGGCAGAGATCGCCTCTGAGTAGGCGATATGCGATGGAGTAAAGCTGGAGTTTTTTGAGACGGTCTTCGTAAGGCATCTGTTTGAGGCCAGTAATCCTCTTTGTGAGGTATTTTTGTGGCATTTCCAGTTGTTGTAGATGTCTTGTGAGGTACATACCAAAAGGGGCGTTGTACTCTATAATGGGTCTAATGAGTGATGAGTAGAGGGGAACAATGACCTCTTTTTTTCTGGATGAGAAACCTTTTGTGATGAGGTGTGCCATGTAGAAGGATTTCCTGACCACTGTGGAAATGTGATTATCAAAGGAGAGACTACTGCCCACTTGTGTCCCAAGGTCTCTTATCAAACTTTTGGTGTTAAGTAGACTACCGCCTTTGTGGTAGTTCATGGGTACAGAGTTTTTACCAAAGGGGATGACAATGCACTTTTTGGCATTGAGCTTGAGACCATGTCTTTGACCCCAGGCATCTTTCTCAGTGAGGCCCTTTTGTAGGTTGCCCACATCGTTAGAGTTTCGATTATGGCTCCTAGTTTGCAGTCATCTGCAAATTTCATTAGCCAAAGACCTTCTGTGTTAGCCTGTACTTCAGAGAAGTAGATATCAAACAGGAGAGGACCCAGGACTGAACCCTGTGGTACTTCACTTGTCACTGGTCTGAAGTCTGATTTGGAGTCTGCTACTTTCACGGTGTGGGTTCTGTCAGTAAGCCAGTTGGCAACCCATCTTGTGACATAGGGATTTCTACCTAGTTTAGTGAGTTTATCTATAATTCCAGAGTGGGAGATGGTGTTGAACACCTTGGCGAGATCTAGATAGGCTGTGTGAACCACCTTACCCTCATCTATGGCTTTGGTGACTACTTCAAAGAAGTTTATCAGGTTTAGGAGACATGATCTGCCTTTTACAAACTCAAACTGTGTAGGTCCAGAGTTTGGAGATCTCCAATGTCTTTGTTTATGAATTCCATGATGATACGTTCCATGGCCTTGCAGACGAGGCTAGTCAGGCTAATGGGGCGGTAGTTCCCGGGGTCTGTTGTGGCCCCCCCCCTTTGTGGAGTGGGATAACAGTTGCTGTGCACCATTCAATGGGCACAAAGCCTGAACTGAGGCTATGATTGAACATGGTACTTAGGTGGGGTGCCTGTTCATTCTGTAGTTCATGTAGAAGGCAACCTGGGATGTTGTCAGGTCCCATGTATGCTGTGTTCTTGGCTTTGGAAAGTGAGGTTTTTACATGTGCAGCCGTGATTACAGGAACTTTGCATTCTTCCGGTATAAAGATGGGCCCTTTAGGGGGTGAGAGGGGGGTAATGTTGGTACTGAACTTATCTGCCAGGATGTTGGCAATATCAGTTGGTTCTGTATATTTAGTGTCATTGTGCTGTAACTCAGAGCAGATCTGAGTGTTGCCATTGAGATTTTTAACATAGCTATAGAATGCTTTGTGGTTGTCTTTAGAATCAGTGGCAATTTTGTTTTCATAACTAGCTTTAGAGGACTTTATGAGGGATCTCAGCTTCTTACTAAGGCTGACCAGGGAGTTCCTCCAATTGTGGGATTTTACTCTTTTTTTGCAACAGTTCCTTTCTTCTGTTGTAGAGTTTGTTTATGGCAGAAGACTACCAGATTGGCTTCCTTTTTTTGGAGGATAACATCTTGATTCTGTTAGGGATAGCATGATCCATGCACTCGAGTAAGTGCTTATAAAGTGAATTTGTGTAGGATTCAGCAGTCGTACCTCTATTGTCCATCTGCATGGGTGTCGTGAAGTTTGCCACTTCTATCTTAAGAAGCATGAAGTTGGCTTTGGAGAAATTTTTGACAGTTGTTTTCCTAATTGGGGTGGGGGGGAGCGGGATATGGATGTCTATAGTGATTAGCTTGTGGTCGGATCTGACCAACAAGGAGCTGACCTCCGATGTGGAACACTGGTCACCCATGTTGGTGATGACCTGGTCTAGGATATTGCTGCCCCTGGTGGGGGTATGGATAAGTTGATCCAAGACGTTGGAATTGATGATTTTCAGAAAACGTTGAGCAAAAGAGTTGGTACATGAGTAGTTTTCCCAGTTAATGGTAGGGTAGTTGAAATCACCCATTATTAGAGTGTTGGGTTGTACCTTAATATTTTCCAGTGTATCAAGAAAAGAGGAGTGGGAATCCTGGGGCATGGTGGGGGGTCTGTAGCAAGGTACAATCTGGATTGCGGTTTTGCCCAGAGTTAGTTGAACTTGGATAATCTCGGATGCATTATGCTGAGCAACTAGCTTGGAGGTGTGGATATCCTTAATGAATATGGACACGCCTCCACCTTTAGTGTTTCGGTCCGGGTTTGGTAGCCGAAAGGTGTGGTATGAATTATAGCTTGGTAATGCAGGGGTGCTCTCTGGAGCTTTGAACCAGGTCTCTGTCACTGCACAGATGTCAATGTTCTCCATTTTAAGGAATGCCTCGAGTGAGTGCATTTTGAGGTTTAGACTTCTAGCATTGAGTAGCATTACCCTCAGATTTTGCTTGCTTGTACCTGTTACAGTGGTGAATTTGTCATTTGAACCTTGCCTAAAAAAGGCAGTATAGGGGTGGCAAGAGCCTCTGCCAGTATCCAGAATCTTAAGGATGACAGGTGCAGGCCATCTCTGGCAAAACAGCGTGGTCTGTTGAACGTGTCATCCCAGACAGACAGATACTGGATTCCTTAGAATGACACCAGAAGCTTAGCCAATTGTTAAAGTCAATCATTTTGTCCTTGTACAGTGGTGTCATTCTGGGTGATGGCAGGATGTTAGTCAGGGCTAGTGTCATACCGGCCTGGACTACAAGATCGGAGAGCTCCTCCATGTCTCTTTTCATGTAGTCCAGGGAGGTACGTCTCAAGTCATTCACACCAACATGGACAATGACAGAGTCATATTTGTACTTGTTGTGGAGTGACCTGTGTGCGTGCTTTATGTGGCAGATCCTGGCACCTGACAGGCAGCTGACAGTAACTTTTTCCTTGTTTAGCCTGGTGAGTGGCACATCAGTGTGCCTGACTATAGAGTCACCTATGACTAGAGTGTTGGGTACGTTATGCCTTATGGGCTGTAGTTGAGTGGCACACTGAGTATGTGGGCTATGTGTCATTTAGGTTGTGTTGGGGGGTGGAGGTTGCTTGCATTTATGCTTTGGAGGTCTCTGTTGTTTGGGCAGATTTGTACTGAGAGCCTCATTGAATGTAGTCGTGTGTTTTGTGTTTTTGTGTGTGTGTTTTGGTGGTGTAGGTTTTGAGGGATTACGTGATGAGTGTGGTGCGGTGCAAGTGTTTACCTTCTCCTCTTGGCTGTCTAGGCCAGTCTTTGGTGAAGAGAGCTTTTCTTCCAGTTTGGCTATATAAGTGCATCTCTCACAGGTTGTAGTGTTGGGTGGTAGGAGGAGAGGGTTGTCTGTGTACATGAGGCAATTGCTGCATTGTCCCAAGATGCCCAGATTCATCAGGTAGACAGGAGAAAGCACCGGGAGCTGACCTTTAGACATGCCTGAATAGGTGCTTATTTATTAAATACTAAATATTGTTTTCCTCTAGACAAGTGAGGAAAGTTGAGTGCTGTAGTAATTTGTAACTTATTTAGTGCTTACAATGAGTTCTGAACAAGTGCTAAGATCAAAGAAACAGATGAGTGATAAAACTAAAAAGCTGGCTAGTTGCAAGGGAAATTTTGAAGAGCAGACTTTATGGCGCCAAGAATAGTTTAACCCCAGTTAAGTGTGTGTGTGTGTGTGGGGGGGGGGGGGGGTTAGGAGCTCACAATCAGTTCTGGACACAGCAAATCCGTATCTGACCTGCCACAGGAAAGGGGGGAAGCAAGCTTAGAATTTTTTTTCAGTAAAGTGGAAATGGAGAAAGCTGGAATAGAAGTTAATTCAACGTTAAGAATCTGAGTGGGTTGGCCTTCACAAATGTTCTCTATTAGTTTGAGTGGGCAATCAGGAGGGCGTACATTATCTGGATGATTTCTTAAGAGTAGGCGAAGGGTTTGACAGGACTTTGGAAGATGTGCTGGTGTTTTGGAGATGTGTGAGGAACCGGGTGTTCCACTGGCTAGGTAGAAATTAGAAGGTCAAGCAAGGCATTGTATCCTGGGATTACTAGTGGATGCAGGTCATGGTAGTTTTGTTCACCAGATGTGAAGGTAACAGATGTGAATGAAAAGATTTTGAAGGAAATCCAAGGACAAGGTACAGATTAAGGATGTCATGGAGCTTTTCAGCTCCTGAAGTTTGGTTGAATGGGGGGAAAAGCAAACAGCATTGGGTGAGGGTTAATAAGCTGGTGCATGCTGATTTATAACTGTGGTTATCATTTTGGAGCAGTTTAATCATATGTTTTTTTTGGCAGCCAGATTGGGTATTTCAAGGGGATTTGCAATTGTTTACATATTTGGCACAACATATTGGGATGGGGGCATATTTGGGGGTGGTTGTGGCTCATTGACAGGCAGGATGGAAGGACATTTGAAGGAGGGATGTTTACTGTTTAGAGTTAGTTTCAATTTGGCTGGCACTGAAGGTCAAGATGTAGGGAAAAAGATACATTTTCATTTGGACAATAAGCCTGTGGTACAAGCCCCTGGTGTTTCCAGATGAGGTGTGTCGGGTTGGCATGGAATGATTAGATGCTTGTTTCAAGAATCTTGGTCGGCTTTTAATAGGAAGGTGCAAGGTAGGGCATTGGAAGATTTTGTAAAGTTGTGTGTTGCAGCTGCTTTAGGAGGAAGGAGTTTGGTGGGAAGGACTGTTGTTGAAATATTGGGTTCAGGCTTGGGAACAAGGTAAGGCAGTTCAGTTGGTCAAGGTGGACTTAGATGCAATTAGTATAGTTGCACGGGTGGCAGGGTTACATGACTTTACTAAATTTTGGTCTGTGGTAATATGTTGAAGGATTGGGGTAGGGTTGATAGTGTGAAGACTGCCAGACGATGGCCTTTGACAAGACAGGTTTTGAAGGTTTTGTTGTGGGGGTTCACTTTGGTAAATTGAGATTTATTGTCTATAATTGGTGTGGTGTTCACTTTATGGATGCATTATGGATCTCAGGGTGTCAGAGTTGTTTTGGTCATTAGTTTAGTGGGATTTTACATATTTTTTTTTTGCCTCCGTGAGTATTTTGTTGGGTACATCTAAAATGGATCAATTGGGGAAGGCTAGGCAGATATTATTAGGAAAGGACAGGAATGAGTGGTTGTGTCCAGTGGGTTGGGCTTAGAGGTTACTGTGGTCTCATGTTGGGAGCCTTCTGGACTTTTTTCTGATCAGTGGGGGGCAAGGTGATGATGTATAATCAGTTTGGGTATATGAGGAGGAGCTTTTTGGTGTGTTGGTGTTCCAAGAGAGAGGTTTTCCACTCATTCTTTCTGCATTGGGAAGGTATTGGATTTAGCAATGGAAGGTATATTAATTGAAGTCATTAAGATGGTGGGTTGTTTGTTATCAAATGCTTTCTTGTCCTGTAGTAGATAATTGGATATGGTGACTGGCTTATTATTAATTTAAATTTCTAGAAAAGGAAATTTCATTTTGGTCAGGCTTATACCCATTGGGAGGCAAAAGGGGACCATAGTAAGGCTGTATGGACCACAATCAGGTCTGTACTGTTTTGGGTGTCACTGGGCTCCTTAGCATCCTGGTGGTATATTTGGCAGGTAATGATCTGGGCATAATTCTGATGCTACAGTTGGTAGTTAGGATAAGTGATGATCTATTTATTTTAAAGAGGTTATACCCAGGTGTGTGTATTGTATGATCAGAGATGGTATCACAGTTATGTTGGCTTTGGAAAGGGCTCATTAGTTTGTTAATGTTAGGCTAGTTAGGCAACTTGCTGCTTTGGGTATTTATATGATAGGGCATTGGAATGTTGATGACAGGGATCCATTTTGTTTCAGAGAGGATGGGGTACACCTGAATGACTTTAGTTTGGACTTCTTTGTTTGGAGGGTTTGCTGACAGTTTTAGAGTGATTGAGGAGGTATAGCATGTGTCAAGCTGGTTGGCAGAGAAGAGGGGCAGGCTTGTCCCTCTTCTGTTCCCCCTCTGGTGTTGGATGTTTAATTCAATGATTTGGGAAATGAAAAGGAGCACTGGGATAATGCTTGATAAGTAAAGTAAGCGAGTGGTGGTAAGGATGCTGCTTCATAAGTAAAAATAAGCAAGTAGAAGTGAGGGTGCTCCTTATTTGGTTAGGGTGAGTGAGGTTACGCTGCCCAAATCAATGGTTATATGGATGCTCATGCTGTGATCAATAAATTAAAATATTATTTAATAAAGATGTTCATGCTGTGATCAGTTAATTAAAATAGTATTCAGTAAAGTTATGTTTATGGAAATTTAATAAAGGCTATCAAATGTCAGTTGGTGTGGTGTATTTATTGAAGGGGATCGGAACAAAATGATGTATTCAAAAATCAAAAACACTGGAAAAACATTTCAGGCATTCATGTTAGCTAAAACGCTAAATAACAAAACTACAAAAAATCATAAAAGGAAAACAACTTCCTTTTTTAAGCTTTAAATGAAAACCTTTCCATAACATAAAACCCCAATTTGTCTGAACACTGGTAGTATTATGCAAAGGGTTTTTTCTAAGGTAAGATGCAGGGTTAGGGGCAGTTGTACCACCTTAGTAATGCCAGCTAAACCTAACCCTAATCCTGACCCAGCCCCTAACCTAACACTTTACCTTAGAAAACCTTTTTGTAAACAACCACTATACAAGACAGCCCTGACGAATACTATATAAAATACACACACAATACACTTCCTCTATCTCTTTGTCTAACTCTAACTCACAAGCATTCACACAGGTGCACTCACATAAGTACCAGAACCCCATTTAGAATTCATCAACACAGACATTCAACAATATCAGCATCCAGGAAAATATTCAGTCATGTAATTTATCTGACAATGACATATTTGATAAACTTTAGGAAAATCATACATACTGATATTATGCGTGTGTGTGTGTGTCTGTGTGTGTGTGTGTGTGTGTGTGTGTGTGAATCTGTGTGTGTGTGTGTCTGTGTTTGTGTATGTGTGCATATGTGTGTGTGTGTGTGTGTGTGTGTGCGTGTGTGTGTGAATATAGTTGCAGCATACTCTGTCAAATCATGGTTTTGTCAATAGAGTTTAACAGCAGTCTTGTTTTGATCATATCCCCATTTGTCATTTGCAGGAGACTTCAAATGATGGAAAATCAACTGTTCCTTTGGTGTGCTAGGAGGGTTAGATTTTGGCTAATGGCAACATAAGGTAGTAGTTTAAGTATTACATGTACAAAGGCAGGAAGTGTATATTGCATGTGCAAAGGCTGGAATCATATGACACAATCTAGACCCGCATCACATTTAGACACAGTTTCGCACAGCAGTAAACTATGTGTGACAGTTTACTAAACAAGATTAAGGCTACGTATTGTTAACGAGCTTTGTCCTGTAGTCTTGTATTTGTTTCCTTTAATCTTCATTTGTCAACTGTGTAACTCCAAAGAAGTCATTCATTCGTTCAGACAGTGTTCCCAGTCTGCCTTTTAAATGATGCACTTGTGTCTGGCACATCTACCCAGTTGGCAAATAAGGTAAGATATGTAACGTGGTGCAGATACATTTTGTTACCGATTTTGTTGTTTAGAAGAATAAAGAACATGAGAGGTAAATAGTAATTAAGGACATTATAGGTAAAAATGCACTGATTTGTTAAGCCACTAATGGCTATACTTATATTGGTCCACATCATTAAGTTTATCCAACAGATTATGTTAATCATCATGCCACTAGTGCCATTGACACATATTCTGCTGCATATTCAGTAAAGGCTACATGCTATGCCAACCTTCAGGGTTTGTTCACAAAGCCATGAACAGTGATAGCATAACCTGTATATAGAGTATCCAAGCATTCAGACAACAGCTAGCATGAAGAGTCCATAGTCACAAGACACCTGCCTGATCCGTTCCACCCAGTAGCAATAGCATACTCCAACTCTTATCTTTATCATAAATAGTAAAGTTTCAGACAGACTGTAGTTAAATGCATCTAGTAACACCTGAGTATCTACAGAAGAAAAATTATATAATACAAAGGGAAAAGACAGTGAAAAGAATGCTAGTCTAGGCCTAAGGTTCGGTGAAGGAGGTTATGGAATTGCTGGGTTTGTTGAACTTCGCATGCAGGGCAGTGCATCCTGGACAGATGTTTTGCCGGTCTGTGGCATTTTTGTTGAAAGGACGCAAGAGTAAGCACCACAGAGTATTGGTCAGTAAGTTGGCATTAGAGGATTTAGATTTGTGGATAGAATTTTTACAACAGTTTAATGGGATTTTATTTTGGCAGTTGGATTGGGTTACACAAGGAGAACTGCAGTTGTTTACTGATGCAGGTGGGAGGGTCAGGAATGGGTGCTTACTTTATGGGTCAATGGTTTGCTGTTCCTTGGCTGGAGCATTGGTCAGAGGAAACGGGATGTTGCCTTTTTGGAGTTGATGCCAAACTGGGTGGCTTCGATAGTATGGCAGGATCGTTTGAAGGGGAGGAGGATGGTATTCCATTCAGATAATTCTGCAGTGGTGAGAGTGCTACAAATAAATGGCTAAAGCACCTCGCTTGTTATTTATTATTAGGAAACTGATGTTGCATAGCTTGCTGAGTAACTTTTCTTTTACAGGGTTACATGTACCGGGGGTTTCAAATGAGATAGCTGATAGTTTGTCTCATTTTCAGTTCTGCAGGTTCCGTCAGGTGGCTCTGGAAGTGGCTTTGCATCTGTCAGTTGTCCCACCCATCATTTGCAGATTGGGCAACAGTGATTGGCAGGTTGGTGCAACAATCATGGGCGGCATCCATGAGATGAGCCTATGGTAGGGCATTGCTTAATTTTGACAAATATTTGCAGCAGTTATCTGATAAGGACTGCGTGTGGTCTGAGAATTTACTATTATGTTATCTAGCCATGTTCAAGGGGCAGGGAAGGGCAGTGCGAATGGTGAGGGTGGCCCTAACAGCCATTGCTGCGTATACTCGGTTGTTGGATTAGAGGATTTCACTAGGTCATGGGTGGTGGGTAGAGTGTTAAAAGGGTGGGCTAGAGTTGAAGGGAGCAGCACGAATAGGAGATGGCCAGTTATGAAAAGTATTTTAAAAATGTTGTTAAAGGGTTTGGGTAAAGTGTGTGGTTGTTTGGATGAGGATGTGTTGTGGTGCACAGTTAGTGTTTGGATGTATTGCAGGGCTTTTCATGTGTCAGAGTTATTGGGTACATTGGTATGGGAGGGTGTGTTGATATTACCTAGGGCGGTGCATATTAGATTGCATTCTTCGAAGACAGATCAGGAGGGGCTTGAGTCACTCATTGTTTTGGAGGAGGTGGGGGTAGCTTGGAGATGTCCCATAGTTTGGGGAAGAATGTTGTGTGGGCCTTGGAAGCGTAGAATTCAAGGGTTATTTTTTTCAGCAGTAAGTGGTAAAGCATTCACAGGTGAGCAATTGAATGTGGTTATAAGAAGGGTGGGTCAGTGGACATCCAATGCCTTTTTGAATAATATTAAGTAGTTTGTAGAGGTTTTGCTTTTAAAATATTTTTTTTCTCTTCTCTTTTATCAGAGATGGATCATCATTTTGGGCCATTCTTTCATATTCTGGGCTGCTAGGTGTGCGGAGGTTAGACCCAATGGCATGAATTTGGGTTTGGATCATTTGGTTTAAAAATCATTTGGCATGGTGTTAGAGGGCTAAGGTAGAGTCAAATATTGCAGGAATTTAATGGGGTTGCCTCAGGTATTAGTGATGCATTTAGGTGGTAACGACTTGGGCTGGGTACCAAAGAGGCAGTTGGTTTCTAAAGTTCATGAGGACATTTTAGCATTGCGGAGGATGTATCCGGGGATGGTTGTTATCTGGTCTGAGATTATTCCTCGGTTGGTATGGAAAGGTGCATGGAATTTTACTGCCATGGAGAAGGCTCACAGATATGTCAATTTCAAGTTGGCAAAATATTTGGGAGAAATTGGGGTACATACGGTTTGGCATGTAGAGTTTGACAGTAAGGATCCAGTGTGGTATACACCAGATGGAGTTCACCTTAATGGTTTTGGTCTGGATTTATTTAATCTTAATTTGGGTTTGATGGTGGAGGATCTTATGAAGAAAGGTATTATTTGAGGGGGAACATTCCTTTAGGGCTGGTAGGCAGAGAAGAGGGTCAGGCCTGACCCTCTTCTGTTCCCCCCCTCTATAGGATGGTGGATGGAAAATTGGTAGTTGTGAGGTATTAAGGTGAGCGGGGTTGCTGCCTTTGTTGTTTATCCAAGGTGAGTGGGTACTTAATCGTTTTATTAAGTTAGGTTGATAAAAATTTTTCTATATTATGTAGGTTAATCTTCCTGATAATTTACTTTAGCAGGTATTGTATTGACATTGACATTTATGCAAATATGACTAATAGTTTTTAAGAAAGTCTTTAAGATAGTTTATTAAGTAAACTTTACAATACAGGTATATTTATTTATTTATTTATTTAGTTATTATTCATAACATCATTTTATACTTTGTTATATTTTTATAATTCGTTAAGTCTTAATGAGATTTTTTATTTGTTTCTTGTTTCCATATATTAATCGGAGACTGCCCTCATGTATTATATATATATATTTTTTGATATATATATTTTTTGATTTCATGCATTACATTTGTTTTTAAATGATAAGTTGTCACTTTAAGATCAGTTTTTTTAAAACAACTTCTGAGTAACTTATACCATCCGACAATACAGGATGAAGAATCAGTTTTTAATTACATCTCACTGACATCACTTCCTTTAATGAATTATATAAAAATTGCACTTTAATTTATTTTAAATGTTCTCTGAAGAAGCCAAGCTTGTATGCAAGGCGAAAACGTCAATTAATAAACTTGCGTTAAGAACTTTTCCTTCTTGGTTTTTGTAGCAGTTTTATTACTGCCTTTTCCTAGCTGGAGCAAGGTTTCCGTGTTTTTTTTTGTTTTCTTTATCCAGTTTGTCTATTTTTCGTTGTCTTATACTGAGTACTGTAACCATATTTAGTTATGACAATGAGAGAAATTAACTGTGCATCAGGTGTGCCTGGCATGGCAAAATGAGTATGACTGGGTATTCTTCTATGATCACTAGCATCTCTTACATCACAGAAATGAAAGTCTGTCACAAGTATGGCATTTTAGTGTATGAATAACTCTAAACACATTCCTTGGTGGATTTAAAGCCATTCTTTGCTTGTATCAGTTAATTTTATATATAGAACTTATGGCAATTATGGTTTATAAGATAAAGCAATTGATTTACAGAAATGATTAAACTGGCAATTCACATTTACTCATAATAAATGTTGCTTTTGCATGCAAGTGTCCTATTCTTGCTTTTACATCACATAAGATGTTTTCTTTTTCTTTGCATGAATGAAAGTAAAAACTAAATAAAAGTCTATTGCTACATGCAAAGACCATCTATTGATAAAAAATGCATAAAAATGCAGAAATTTTTAGAAGGGTTGTTCAAACAAAGAGCACCCCACTGACTAAGAAAAAGAAGTATGTGTTTACTAACATGACATAAATACCTAGAAACTGACCTTAGGAAGTAAAGAGGTTTTTAGACATTTCACAGACTGGCAAAGCTAAAGTTGAAAGATGAAAGAACTGTTACGCATACAAAAAAAAGGTGAATATGATAAAAATCAAAATTTTGTAGATAATTTTATAACTAGCTTTTTTCTAAATATAGTAATATCCTCCTGGGTGGGTAGTATTGGGCAATGCCTAACCTTGTTAGGCTGTGAAGTTTATAGTTTAGTGACTACGAATGCCTTTAAACAGTCAGCACTGCCAAATATTACCAGTCGCTTTCTTTGTCTAGAGAATAGACACGCTTATGCACATAAACACATACACATGTTCATATAATTACTGTTTTTTGCAGCATTCAGTGCTTTTTCATTATGATGAAGACATTTTAATGGCACTTAGCAGAAACTGGAGAAAAATAAATGCAACCAACTTAGTTACACATATTTATATTAGTTTAGTGATCACTCTATTCGCTGAATATATTTCACCAGATAACATTTTGTCATTTGGCACAGAGGTTAAGGCTTTGAGTTATAGCTCTTGTGGTACAAGGATTGATTCTCTCAACCCTCATTTGCCTGCTGTGCGACCTTGAGGAGGTTACTTAATCAAACATTGCTCCGAGGTCACCCTTGAAAAAGGACTGCGGGCCTACATAGTTAATAAATAGGTAATGTTGAAAAGAACATTCTGAGGTAAAGAAGAAAAAGAATAAATGAAGAAATCATATCTGCAAATAAGTACATGTACCTAATAGTACATATATTAGATATATTCATCTGTATATGCACACTGTACATGTACCTAATAGTACATATATTAGATATATTCATCTGTATATGCACACTGTACATGTACCTAATAGTACATATATTAGATATATTCATCTGTATATGCACACTGTACATGTACCTAATAGTACATATATTAGATATATTCATCTGTATATGCACACTGTACATGTACCTAATAGTACATATATTAGATATATTCATCTGTATATGCACACTGTACATGTACCTGATAGTACATATATTAGATATATTCATCTGTATATGCACACTGTACATGTACCTGATAGTACATATATTAGATATATTCATCTGTATATGCACACTGTACATGCACCTATGCACATAATAGTTTTCCTGAATCCAGCTCTTATTCATATCCACAACATAATTTACATTTGAACCAAAACAGACTATATATAGTCAAGCTCCTCTCGGGTGGCATATGGTGCTGACTTGCTTGAACATGGACTAAATTCTTGGCTAGGATTGTAAGGGCCTCAGGGCCAATAGCCTATTAACTTCCTATAATCCTATGATTCTATGTATTATTTTTCTACTTACAATAAGTACAACTGGAAGACCAGTGTCTTACTATGATGAAGGCCTATATATACGATACATGTACAATATGTGTCGTATATATGGATTTCTATAGTTTGTTTGGTTGTTTGCCGTATGATGAAGACCCAGACTGCTTTAAGTTCCAAGTACTTTTCCTGAGATGCAACATGAAAAAGACTGAAATTATTACATTTATAGGCTGCTATGGTGACATTTAATATCTCACAGGTAGCCACTAAAAGCAGAATTTAACAGTAATTAGCAAATCTAAATTAAATCATCTACAGTTTGGAAAATGGGCATCAGAATGTGTATAAACTCAGAATTACTCTGAATATCAGGCAAATACTCTGAGAAACCTTATTTCCTGCCTAAGACCCTAATTCCTGACTGCTAGGAAAATAATGGATGACATTCTTGGAAATAACTGAACAAACCACAATGAGCATTGTAATGCTATCAGAAAAATTATTTCTTTGTTAGCTGGTATTATAGTAACCAAAAAACATCTTTGTCAAAAACAATGTAACATGCCTTCACACCTGTAACAAATGCTTCATTTTACAAAAAAGCCCTTTGACATTTGTTTCTTCACATAGCTTAAAGAGACACATTTCATGTAAAGATCTCTGGCTGAAGGAATTTTACCTGTGCTGACTTATTTCAATGCAAAACATGTTTCAAATAAGGCGTTTTAAATTATGTTTCCCATACCTACCAACCCTGAGGCCACATTTGTAGGTCTTGCAATCTTAATTTTCTATCTTGTTTTCTACACAGTGTGCTTGAGCACTATTCCATTGCTGTTATTTACTTGTAATAGGGTCATTCAGAGGTTTGCTGCCAGTATTATCTTATATGCTTCGCTCATCATTTTTTTCTGATGTTTTCCTGCGGTTTTCACATCCTGTCTCTTTGAATTTTCATAACACTAATTATTTTCATTTACTTTGAATAAAAGCTCTGCGATGATGCTGTCACAATCCTTTTCTTCATGGTTTCCCTACCTTCCCACTCTGTCTTATAATTAATTTTAAACTGTTTTTAAATGAAAAGTGCTGATTTAGCCTTGCATTATTTATTTTGCTAGGTTAATGAACGTGAGATTATTTACGTGAGATTATTTGCAGAGTAGTATCCTGAGCAGAGCTTGCTTGGTTTTGAATGTTTTTCAGCAATTGGATTGTCTTCCTAATAGAGAGAGGAACACTAAGGATGACTATTCATCTAAAGTGCACGGAATAACGAAGTCTAGGGGAATGTACTGACACAGGACATTAGCAAACATCTTGCAAAAGATATCAAGAGCAATTAATCACGGAGTCTATTTGATAGATTGAAGGGGAAGCTGTAAGATGACATACAAGTTAATTTTTTATTTGTTTTTAAATTATTCAAACAGTTAAACAATCCAATAATGAAAAATGAATAATCAAAGAAAGTGCACTTTAATTACAAAGAAAAAATAAATGTAATGGAATCAAATCTTAATCAATAACAATTTATTTTGTGTTGGCAATAATCTTGAAATTATCTTTAAAGTGAAAGTAACAGCAGGACGTTGGATGTTCATGGGTCCCCACCCATATTACTTCATGGGACTGACAGCCACAAGCTTTGGTGACATATCTCACAGCTGTCTGTACCTGCTCAGCACACCACACTCAGGTCAGTGTATCACTCAAGCCAGGGGCACACTGAGTGTTGTTGTTATGACTATGTAGTTTGGGATTGGGAGAAAGGCATGGCATAAGGTATAGCAGGATGTTCCACCAGTGCTGCTGATGAAGAAGTGCCTGGTTACGGGCAGTAATAGAACAATGTGCAGCACAGTATAGAGTGTGCGGCAAAATAATAGTGTTCCACCAACAGCTCAAAGGTGGATGGTATCAGACAAAATGGTGCATAGCATATCAGCCAATATGCACTGTATAGACAGCACCAAGACCGCTTCATCAGTGGAGATGATGATAGCAAGTGTGCACAGTGTGATCATCATCTGTGCACTACAGATTGTGAACACTCTGCCAGTATTTCAATTTCAAAGACAAGTTAATCAAAGTTCATTCAACGCAAACTTAAGCAGCACCTTTTAAGAATTGGGATCTGCACCTGTGATACCCCAGGCTAATAACTGTTCCCAGAGATAAACTCAAAACCATGCACCTACCTGTCAATCTATATACAACAATCAGTACATATGTTTCAATCCAGTCTTGAATTTCTATTAATAACACTTCCAAATAATTAAAATTACTTATTCTTCTATAACATAGCAACTACTATTGTAATATTATGTATTGCAAATCCACTGAATTTTGCATGCTATTGTATTGTTCTATTGTTATGTTCTGTGTATTATAAGTGTACAAAATGTTATGTGAAACATTTCTCCCTGGGCCTCCACTGAAAATGGGCAACCTGCCCAAGCAGAATTTCCTGGTAAACAAATGCAATAAATAAATAAATAAATAAATGACATATCAGATGCCATGGACAAAGTAACCTAACAGAAGTGCTCTTTATTTATCTACAATTTATGTTTAAAGTTATAAATTACTCAGGATACATACCAAGTTTAACTAGACCGGTACAGTACTGAAATGGTTCTCTGAATATCTAAGCAAGAAATGACTTGGAGAACAGCATGGTAGGTGTACCTTAGAAAATGGAGTACCTATTGCAGGTGTTCCACAAGGATCTTTACATTAGGCCCTTTACTTTAATTTTAAATTTCTTGTAAACAACCTAACCTCATACTACCAAATCTAATTATATTGTTTTGGTTGATGATGATGTAAGATTAGCAAAATTAGACAAATCACTATCCACACTACAGTGAAGCATGCACAATAGTTTCATTAACCTATGGAGTTGGTTAATATAATTGACCTAGTCATAAATTACACAAAAACTAGTAATGTGCTATTCAAATCACAACTCAAGTTTAGGGGTATAACCAAACACAAAATGTTATGTGCCTGTTAGAAATATATCTTCCAATAATGACAATGCAGACATACTTAATTATTCTTACAGACAAAATGTCACTGTCCTAACACATTACAGAACCTACTCTGAACAAACTAGAAATTGCTTACAAATATTCAGGCCTACTACTTTATCTATTGAGGAATGCAACTCACTGTAGATGTTGGTTTCCAAAATAAAAAAAATACTTTCCATATTTGACATAGAACACTAATACATTACAAGTCATAGTTAACTGAATATGCCATTCCATCACACTTGCCACTTCCAGGGAACATGGCTACAGCACTTCACAAAGAGTTAACTGGTTTACATTCACTACAAATAGTACATTCCTTCTTAACTGTCCAAAGTATAACCCATCATATTGTACTTACTGTCTACTGCTATACTCACAGTTTACCATATACACTCTGACATAGATGGTACCATAATGATGAAAAGACCTTTTTTGAAAAAAAAATCGTGAGGGAAAAGGCATCTTATAATTTACAGTTATAAGCTATGAGCACTATGCTTCAGAAAGGCAGGAAAACCAACACCTTTGCAAAATTAGACAGCCGATTATGTTGCCTGAATATAGAACATAAATCTCATTGATTTAATGCAGGCTAAAATAATGGCACAGAGAAACATGAACACTGCACTCAGTATTGTGGAGGAAAAAGCAAAAAGCCATCATTTACAAATGATAAGTCTACATGCCTTTTTTTAGCTTCCTTGATGTTACAATGAATCTACAAAAGAAAATGCACTCTGTTTAAGTTATACTTTTATAAGTCTATGAAATTTACTGACATTATTTTATCAAACTCTTAAATAGATGTCTGTGTATTTATATTTTTCTCTGTTCTACCAAGGTTATGTACTTCTATTTGTGTTTTATGTATAAATATTTCTCTTCAAACACTATATTATTTTTTTATTGTTTTAATATTTTCTGCATGTTGTTGCTGCCTATCTGATACATTGGTCATGACTAAAAAGGGTCAGAAAATCAGCCCACCATCCCAGCTAAAACAAACAGATAAATAAACTATATCTACATATGCCTTATGAGATACATTTAAGGCACACCATTTAAAAATACTAATCACTAATAGATGTTGCATTAATCATTTTTTTGGGAAAATCACAGCATACTTCGAAATCTTGCCAAGTTTTTCATAATTTGCTCTTCTAGTCTTTCCTTCACTAGGCACAGTTATATCCAATATAGCCATGTAGGCATGTGATGCATTGTTTGTCTGATAAGTCATGAAGGAAAACTCTCTCTTTTCATAGCAGTCTTGCATTGCCTGTACAAATTCCTTATCCAGTAACTGTGTCATTCTGTTACAGCGTATAGCAACTGTTATGATATGTCATTGATCTCGAATGAAGTCACTCCTGTTTTGAAGAACTGCTTTCTGTTTCTTCTTGAGTAAATGACTTTGTCTTGTTCCAACAATGTGACCCAGAAGTTGCAGAGATGTTTCTACTAACATGCTTTTTTTCCTGCATTGAATGTTATCTGTTGGATTTTACACGCTATTTCTCCTGAAATTAAGGAAGTTAAACCCTTTCTATGTTTTTGATAGTCTGTCTTTATTTTTTTTTTTCTGAACGTTTTGCAAAAACTTCATTTACATTAGTTTTGAGAAACATGCTGCACCATGAAAATTCTTTACCAGCATATTACACTGATGAGGCATTCCTGGTAAAACTTAATGTCCAGTGCATGCCTCTCACATCTTACAATCCCAAGATGCATTAATAATTTCTATCTAAGCATTTTTTCTTAGGGTTGATTTAAGTAACAGACCGTGCACACATGTTTTCTCATCATGGTTTGTATACTACATATGAATTTGCACAGTTATTTTCTTCTTTTTTGTCTGGCCATCCAGACATTGCTATGTTGGTCTCCATTCATCCATCCATCCATGTATCCAGAACCTCCTCTTCCCATTTTTACACTTGCAGTCAGGGTGTGAATTACAAATATCAAATTTAAGTTTTAATTTAGTATTTCATAATTTTTTCTTTCATATAATCTATGCTTGTTGCATAAATAACATACAGCTCTCTGTCTCATATACACAATTCTCAAATCATTTATTTATTTTATTTTATTTTACATTTGTTTACTGGGAATATCCGACTGGGCCAGTGTCCCATTTTCAGAGGAGACCCAGGGAGAAAAGCTCCAGTTATATATATATACATACAGTTGCATAAAATTAACAATGGAGGTGGTACTAAATAATAAAGACAAATAATTTTTGTTTTGCCCGGGCAGCCATATCATCCACAGTGTACATTAATCCTTCCAGGCCACCAATAATCTGGATAACACCTCAGTTTGGATGCTATAACAAATTTCATATTTTACATTTGATTTGCCAGAAGCTCTGGATAATGTCAAGCACTGAAAAATATCAAGCTTGTCACATCACAGACACAGCTTCTTCAATAGTTTTGACTGGATAATTTTCTCTCAGAAATGCTTTATTCAGATCTTGCAGATCTATGCAGATTCTAATCTTGAATCTCTCAACCACTTCAACCCTACTATGGGTCCACTGCTTAGGCACTTTTTTGTCTTGTCATTATATGAAGTTCTTTCTGGGATTCAGCTCCTTGTCACTTCTTTGCCTGAATTCAACAGGAATATGAATCAGTAAGTGTTATATCTGGTGAAATCTCTGGATTTAACACTATAGTGACCCAACAGGAATACTAATCAGTAAGTGTTATGTCTGGTGAAATCTCTGCATTTAACACTATGGTGACCCAACAGGAATACTAATCACGAAGTGTTACGTCTGGTGAAATCTCTGCATTTAACACTATAGTGACTCAACAGGAATACTAATCATGAAGTGTTACGTCTGGTGAAATCTCTGCATTTAACACTATAGTGACTCAACAGGAATACTAATCAGTAAGTGTTACATTAGGTGAAATCTCTGCATTTAACACTATAGTGACAACAGGAATACTAATCACTAAGTGTTTTGTCTGGTGAAATCTCTGGATTTAACAGTCTAGTGACCCGACAGGAATACTAATCACTAAGTGTTACGTCTAGTGAAATTGCTGCATTTAACACTATAGTGATCCAACCACAATACTAATCAGTAAGTGTTATGTCTAGTGAAATTTCTGCATTTAACACTATAGTGACCCAACAGGAATCCTAATCAGTAAGTGTTACATCTGGTGAAATCTTTGCATTTAACACTACAGTGACTCAACAGGAATACTAATCAGTAAGTGTTACGTCTGGTGAAATTTCTGCATTTAACACTATAGTGACCCGACGGGAATACTAATCAGTAAGTGTTTTGTCTGGTGAAATCTCTGCATTTAACACTATAGTGACTCAACAGGAATACTAATCAGTAAGTGTTACATCTGGTGAAATCTTTGCATTTAACACTACAGTGACTCAACAGGAATACTAATCAGTAAGTGTTACGTCTGGTGAAATCTCTGCATTTAACACTATAGTGACCCGACAGGAATACTAATCAGTAAGTGTTTTGTCTGGTGAAATCTCTGCATTTAACACTATAGCGGCCCAACAGGAATACTAATCAGTAAGTGTTATGTCTGGTGAAATCTGTGAATGTAACACTACACTGACCGAACAGGATTACTAATTAGTAAGTGTTATCATCATCATCATCATCATCAGCCCCCTTTTTCCTATTTTTCTACATCGGGTTGGGTATTGTGTTAACTGATGCCAACTCTCTTCATTCAGTGCCACACTCCTGCCTTCTTCAACACTCATGCCTGAATTTCACAGATCTTCTTTCACACAATCCATCCACCTCTTTGCTGGACGTCCTTGCTTCCTCTTATCTTTTTCCTGTCTGTCCCAAATCTTCTTCACCAGATTGTCTTCTGCTTTTCTACACATGTGCCCAAATCACCATAATCTGTTCTCTTTGATCTTTTCTACAATTGAAGATACTTTGGATTCTGCTCTTATGTCCTCATTTCTTCATCTGTCCCATAGTGTGTATCCTACCACCTTTCTCAGGCACTTCATTTCCATCACCTCTAGCTTCTTCAACTGTTCTGCCTTTACTGCCCAGGTTTCTGTACCATACAGTAATACTGATCACATCACTGTCTTGTACACCTTACTTTTCAGCTTCTTTGGCATTCTTCTGTCATAGACTACACCTGATACTGTATGCCAGTTGGCTGCAGCCCCTCTGATTCTAGCTTTGACCTCTTCATTCAGACTATCCCTCTCCTCAACTATCCCTCCCAGATACTTGAAGCCGTTTACCTGTTCCACTATCTTCCCTACTATCTCTATTCTCATCTTTTTCTGATTTCCCCAATTTGCTGCCTTTACCACCATCTTATCAGTGCTTAGTTTCTTCCCATGTGCCTTCAGATTTGCATTTCATTTTCCTATCCTTTGCTGAAGTTCTAGCTCAGAGTCTGCCTGTACTGCCACATCATCTGCATACAGCAGCTTTGTTGATCCATCCCATCCAACCTGTTTGCTAATGTAGTCCATCACCAGTATGAACACCAGTGGGCTCAGAGCTGAACCATGATGTACACCCCTCCCACTGGGAATCCCTCTGTGAGACTGAATACTGTTTGTACTTGAGTCATTGGGTCCTTGTACATAGTTTGCACTAATTCTACCAATGTTTCTGGGACTTCAAACCACCGCAGTACTGCCCAGATCAGCTTTCTTGGGACCATGACATATGCTTTCTCCAAGTCTAGGAATACCAAGATGGACTCTCTCCTCATCTCTAACTTCTTCTCAAGTATTTGCCTCAATGCAAACATTGGGTCAATTTTGCTGCATCCTGATCTGAATGCAAACTGCTCATCTCCCATCTTACATTCTACTACTCTGCGTATCCGTTTATCAGTCACCCTCTCCAGAACTTTCATGCAATTTGGTAGGAGTTTGATGCCTCTGCACTGCCCACAGTTGTGGATGCCCCCTTTGTTCTTGTACACTGGCATGAGTATGCTTATTCTCCAGTCATCTGGGATACGCCTTTCTCTTCACACTGCTATTAGTACCCTCAGGAGCCATTTCCCCCTATCTCACCCAGCATCTTTATCATATCTGCTGTGACCTCATCTGAGCCTGCTGCTTTCCCTTACATCATCTTCCTTAGTGCTGTTCTTACTTCTTCTAGGGTGGGCTCCTCTTCTTCTTTCATTGTAGGCTGTTTCTGGAGCTGTAAACCTTCTGTGTGGTTTTCTTCATTCAGAAGCTGCTGGAAATACTCCTGCCATCTGCCTTTGATGTCCTTTAATCTGGTGAGTAGGTTGCTGCTGGTATCCCTTATGAAAGGTATCTGACTATCCTCTTTATCTTTCTGTCTTTGCCTTGCAACCTAATATAGTTTCTCTTTGCCCTTTACTGAGTCACTTTCCAGAAGCTGGTATAGTGCCTCTGATGATGATTCTTTGTTAGCCAACCAGTAGTCCTTCCTAGCCTGGTCAGTCTTTTCTATCTCACATTTCTTCCTGCACTCCTCCTTTCTTTTGCTGACTTCCTGGATGTCTGCATTCCACCACCAGCTCTCCTTATGTACCTTAGTTTCATACCTGGCTCGGCCACATATCTGTTCTGTAGTCCTAACAAGCTGTTTTTAGGTGCTGCCATTCTTCTTCAACTCCACCTATTCCTCCTCTTCTTGGGCTGCTAGAGCCCTGAGTAATTCCTTGAACTGTTGTACTTTCTCTCCAGTCAACTTCCAGGTCTTCAGGCTGGTCTCTGTTGACCTTAGAGCCTTCAATGGCCACTGCTTGCATCTGATTATGGCAACTAATGGTTTATGCTGTGGGCCAACTGTTTCACCGGGGATGACTTTGCAATCATGGAATCTACCTCAGTGACTTTTCCTTACTAGGAGGAAGTTTACCTGAGTTGTATGTTGACTATTCTTGAATGTGATCTTGTGACTGTCTCTCTTTCTGAACTGTATGTTGGCTACTATCACGCCATTTGCCAGACAGAATTCAAGAATGGCTTCTCTTTCTTTATTCCTGTTGCCCCACCCATGTGGACCCAGGCAGTCCTCATATCCTGTTCTGTCTGTCTCAGTATGTGCATTTAAGTCACCCATTATCAACACCAATTCATGTTGTTCTGCTTTATCTAGTAGGTCCTGCAATTGCTGTCTGAATGTACTCTTTTCCTCACTATCACAACCCTGCTGTGGGGCATAGGCTGAAGCCTCTCACTCACCTAAATTCCTACACCATTTCTAGCCTGCCCCCCACCTGAGTAGTAGACTATGGATCCCAAGCCAAGTGGCTTTGCTGCAGTGCCCTTCCATCTCATCTCTTGGATATATAGGATGTCCAGCCTCCTCCGTATCATGCATCCTGTCAGTGAACCTACATTAACAGTAGCAATTCTCAGTTCATGTTTGGGAGGTTGGTTGGTTTTACGTCCAGCTTTCGCTCCACAGAGCTATCCCAGGTAACCCAGGCTGGGCAACTAGACACCGGCCAGCCAGTAGCTTATTGACCCAGGGCTGCTGGGCTTTATCTAAGTGTTATATCTGGTGAAATCTCTGCATTAACACCATACTGACCAGGATCACAGCCAAGACTAGTGAAAAAAAAAACAGCAAAGCCTTTAAAAGTAACTGTTTTGCCTTCTGGCAATTTGTTTTGTTTGTATTAGACTTTATTGTGGCTCTGTGTATTAAATATCCAACCACATCTGTGTTAATTCACACTAAATTAATTTGCAACTGTTGTACTTGCATGTACAAGCTCCTCACTTCACAAATGTGTGAAATATCTAGTCTGTCAACACATGAAACATACAGTACACTATATGGATGTGTGAATACTTGGCTTTTTTAATATGAGAATATTTGCCTTCACTGTCTAAACAGTGTCCAATTGTACACTGGGGCTTCTTCTGCATACTGCATATTTATTTATCTCTTTCTCTCCCTGTGTGTATATAATATATATATATATATATATATATATATATATATATATATATATATATATATATATATACATATATGGGTTTGACAAACTGCCATTCAGCAACCTGTATGCAACCTATATGTACATACAGATGTAAAAATAGATACAGATATAAGCATAGATATTGTGTGTGTGTGTGTGTGTGTGTGTGTGTGTGTGTGTGTGTGTGTGTGTGTGTGTGTGTGTGTGTGTGTTTTTCATGGGGTGTGTGCATGAAAATCTAAGAAGGGGAAGTGCAGGTCTCAGTTAAATCAGCTCACAAAAATGAAAACAATCAACCTGTTGGAAAGTGGTGAGAAAACATCTTGACTACAGTACATTATACTATAGTTATCACCTATTTATGTCACTATAGTGCTGTTAAACAAGGTCTATAAATAAACTGTAATGACAATTGATTAACTCACATAAAAAAATAAATAATCAAATGCTAAAATTCTTTTAGGTAACCTGAAGTGAGATGGAGAGCTCAGAATACCTAACACAAATATCCAGCATGTACTACATTACTAAATTATATGTTAACATTTGTAAAAGTGCATTGTTCCCAGTCAGTACTTAAATGGCAATGACAGTTTTACAAAAATGGGAAAGATAAGAGACCCATGACATATTAAAAGGAACATTAACTTCAATCATTAAATGCCTACTGATTTGAGAAACTCTTATGGTATAAATAATGTAACTCTGTAGGATGTCAAGTAACTCCTCTCAAACATGTCTGTCTTAACATTTATTTGTTTGTTGGCTTGTTTGTTTCTTTGTTAGTTTGCTTGCTAGTTGGGTAACTAATGTATAGATATATAGGTTTATATGTTCATAGGCGTGAACTAGGCTAATGGTGCTGGAGCTTTTACAAGCATAGCCCATAGGATTACCCTGGCATCGCGCCACCCGAACTTAGCTCACATTGCTTCTGTCAAGTAGTGCCATTGGAGTGATCCATGGGGTGAATTTTCTATTTCCCATCCACTCATTAAGAATTCTCTTGAAGAGGCCCAGCGAGGTGCTCTGTTTGACATGTATGTGAAGTCTATTCTATAGCATGGGCCGTCTCTGGGTTATGAACCTCTCCCTCCAGCTTGTTCTGTTGATTGTGGTAATGAGGTTGAGGTCTCTGGAGCATGTGGTGCAGAGGGACTGGGATTTCTTTAGATGCAGCATGTCTAACAGAGCTGGGTCAGACATGGCTTTATAAGTGAAACAGAGATCGCCTCTAAGTAGGAGATATGAGACAGAGAATAGTTAGAGTTTTTTGAGCCTGTCCATATAGGACAAGTATTTAAAGCCTAAAATCCTTTTTGTGAGGTGTTTTTGTGGCCTCTCCAGTTGTTGTAGGTTTCTAGTGAGGTACATGCTAAATGGGGCATTGTACTCGATGACTGGTCTAATGAGGGAAGAGTAGAGGGAAACAATGACCTCTTTCTTCCTGGATACAAAACCCTTAGTAATGAGATGTGCCACATAGAAGGACTTTCTGACCACAGTGGCAATGTGGTGGTCAAACGAGAGGTTGCTGTCAACCTGTGTTCCCAGATCTCTTATGATGCCTTCTGTGTTCAGTAGACACCCTTCGATGTGGTAATTCATGGGAACTGGGTTTTTCCAAAGGGGATGATGACACATTTTTTGGCATTGAACTTAAGGCCATGGTTCTGACACCAGTCATTGGTCTCAGTGAGGCCTTTATGTAGGATGTCAACATCACTTGGGGAGTTAATTATAGCTCCCAGCTTGCAATTGTCTGTGAACTTTGTCAGCCAGAGTCCCTTTGTGTTGGTCTGAACTTCAGAGAAGTAGATACCAAACAGGAGAGGACCCAGGACCAAACCCTGTGGGACTCCACTCGTGACTGGTCATCAGTCCCACTTGGAGTCTGCTACTTTCACACTGTGGGTTCTATCTGTGAGCCAGTTTGCAACCCACCTAGTGACATAGGGGATGATGCCTAGCTTAGTGAGTTTTTCTATAATTTCTGAGTGGGGAATGGTATCAAATGCCTTGCCCAGATCAAGGTAGGCTGTATGAACCACCTTGCCTTCATCCACAGCTCTGGGGACTGACTCAAAGAAGTTGACCAGGTTGAGCAGGCATGATCTACCCTTCACAAAACCAAAACTGTGTGGGATCCAGAGTTTGGAGGTTCCCTGTATCTTTGTTTATTAGGTCTATGATGATGCGTTCCATCGCTTTGCATATCATACTTGTCAGGCTAATGAGGTGATAGTTTCCAGGGTCTGTAGTCTCTCCTCCTTAGGTGAGGCTGTGACTGAACAGGGCACACAGGTGAGGTGCCAGTTCACTCAGTAGTTCATGTAGAACACAGCCAGGGATATTGTCAGGTCCCATAGGGGCTGTATTCTTGGCCTTGGACAGTGCTGTTTTAACCTGTGCAGCAGTAATACTGGGTGCCTGGCAATTTACTGGTATTGTGATTGGTCTTTTGGGGGGGGTGAGAGGGGTAAAGCTGGCACTGAATCTGTTGGCAAGTATATTGGCAATATCTGTTGGCTTGGTATAGGAGGTGCCATTAGGCAACAGCTATGAGCAAATCTCGGTATTGCTGTAGAGATTCTTTACATAACTATAGAAGGCCTTGTGGCTGTCTTTACTAGGTGCTGCAATTCTGTTTTCATAGCTAGCTTTAGAGGATTTGATGAGGGATCTCAACTTTTTGTTGAGGCTGATAAGGGAGTTTTTCCAGTCTTGGGACTTCGCCTTATTTCTCATCAGTTTCCTCCTTCTGTTGTAGAGTTTGTTTATGGTAGAGGACCAACAGGTTGGCTTCATTTTTTTGGAGGAGAGTGTCTTGGTTCTATTGGGTATGGCGAGATCCATGCATTTATGTACATGTTCATACAGGGCATTAGTGTATGATTCAGTGGTCATGCAGCTGCTCTCCAATTGCATGGGTGCTGTGAAGTTAGCCACCTCTATTTTTAGGGGCCTAAAGTTAGCTTTGGAGATGTTTTTCATGGTGGTTACCTTTGTGGGGACAGGGGGGGTGGATTTCCAAGGTGATTAGTTTGTGGTCAGATCTAACCAGGGAGGAGTTGACTATTGGTGTAGAGAGAGCAATCGTCACCCATGTTAGTAATGACCAGGTGAAGGATGTTGCCACCTCTAGTGGGGGAAAGAATGAGCTGGTCCAGTGCATTGGAATTAATGAATTTCAGGAAATGTTGGGCAAGTGTATTGGTAGATGAGTAGTTTTCCCAGTTAATGGAGTGGTAGTTAAACTCGCCCAGTATGAAAGTGTTAGGTTGGACCCTAATATTCTTCAGGGTGCTTAGGAATGTGGAGTGTGAGTCTTGGGTCATGGTTGGGGACCTATAGCAGGCTATGACCTGAATCACTGTTTTACCCAGTGTTAGCTGCACCTGACGTATCTCTGATGTGTCTTGTTGGGCTACCAGTCTGGAGGTGTGCACATCCTTTATGAATATGGAAACACCACTGCCTTTGGAACTTCGCTCCAAGCTCTGGGGCCGAAAGGTATGGAATGAGTTATAGCCTGATAGTGCAGGGGTGCTATCTGCTGCCCTGAACCAGGTCTCTGTTACAGACCAGATGTCGATGTTCTCCATTTTAAGGAGAGCTTTGAGCGAGTGCATTTTGAGATTTAGACATCTAGCATCGAGCAGCATGACCCTCAGATTGCATTTGTTCATAGCTGTTATGGTGGTAGTTTGGTCTTTGGACCACCACCTAAAAAAGTCACTATAGGGGGTGGCAAGAGCCTTGGCCAGTATACCGAAGCACAGGAGTGACAGATGCAGGCCATGTCTGGCAAAGCATCTAGGTCTGTTAATCATGTCATCCCAGGCAGACAGATACTGGATCCCTTAGAATGACACCAGAAACTTAGCCAATTGTTGAAATCAATCATTGTCTGCTTGTATTGTGGTATCATTCTGGGTGATGGTAGGAGGCTGCTCAGGGCTAGAGTCATACCCTTCTGGGCTACATAATTTAAGAGCTCCTCCGTGTCTCTTTTCATGTAGTCCAGGGAGGTACATCTCATGTCATTCACTCCCACATGTACAATGACAGAGTCATATTTATACCTGTTGTGTTGTTGAGGGACCTGAGAGGGTGCGTTATGAGGCAGATTCTGGCACCTGACAGGCAGCTGACTGTTACTTTCTCCTTAATCAACCTAGTAAGTGGGACATCAGTGTGCCTCACTATCGAGTCACCTATGACTAGTGTGTTGGGCATGCTGTTTTGCCTTAGGGGCTTTGGTTGAGTGGCACACTGTTTAGGAGAGTTATGTGTCATGATTACATGATTAGTGTTGTGTTGTGGTCAGGGTTGCCACATTTCCGACTGGCCAGGTAGGGACTAAAAAAAAAAAAAAAACGTCTTTCACTGTAAGTGAAGACTAAAAAAAAAAGGTCTTCCACACATCGCAGTTCCGCATTACAGAGAAGTAGCTCTGTTTTGCGATGTTTTGATTAGCCCGTATGCCGGTATATGGGCCAATCAAAACATCGCAAAACAGAGCTACTTCTGTTTAATGCAGAACTGTTCTGCATTAAACAGAAGTAGCTCTGTGTTTAGCGATTTTTGATTGGCCCGTATGCCAGTATTCGGGCCAATCAAAAAATAAAAAAAACAAAGCGGAG
Organism: Protopterus annectens; assembly: GCF_019279795.1. Classification (NCBI taxonomy): domain Eukaryota; kingdom Metazoa; phylum Chordata; order Ceratodontiformes; family Protopteridae; genus Protopterus; species Protopterus annectens. Next base: position 1,085,523,642 of record NC_056725.1, read on the forward strand.
GCTGCCCGGAATTTAAACCGGCAGGGTGGGACACGGGATCAGGCTGCTGATCTCAGGACAGTCCTGCCCAAATAGGGACGTCTGGCAACCCTGGTTGTGGTGGTCAAGTGCATTTCTGCCTTGGAGGTCTCTGCTGTTTGTGTAGATTTTTACCAAGAGCGTCCATGAAGGTGGGTGTGTGGTTTGTATTTTTATGTGAAGGCAGTGCTGGTGTGTGTTCTGGAGGGTATGTGTTCCATGTGGTGTGGTGCAACTGTTGACCTTCTCCTCTTGACCAGCTATTCCGGTCATGGCAGGAGAGTGCATGGCTTCAAATTTGGATATATAAGTGCATCTCTCGCAAGTCTGTGTGTTGGGAGGTAAGAGGAGAGGGTTGTCAGTATACATGAGGCAGTTGCTTCATTGCCTCAGGATGCCCAAGCTCACCAGGGTAATAGGAGAAAGCACAGGGCACTGACCTATAGACATGTCTGGAGGGATGGGCATTAATAATAAGTACTGGAGCTGTTTCCTTGTAGAACGTTTAGTGCTGGTAGCACTGTTGTCTGCTACAATAATTGCTACAAAAAGTCTGATAAAGTGCTAGACTAATAAGCTAGTAAAAGTGCAGAAAAGCAGAGAACTAACAGATCTAAGGGAAAAATTGAAGAGCGCTGCTCCGAAGCTCACAAAAAGGCCTGGATACAGCAAATCTGTACCTGGACTACACTAGTTCCAGGAAAGGCGGGAAACTGTAATGTGACTGGGGGACAGTGTCCAGTATCGACTTTATACAAGAGGTGGGCAACTCAAAGCCACCAAGACATAAGACCACCACAAGAACTGGGTGGGAGATTTGGAAAAGAAACAGTTGTACAGATTACAGAAATATTAAATCAAAAGTGCAGGCGATAACTGAGAATAAACTCTTATCTTTTCTAAATATCACAGCAGGCATTAAGTCAGTCTCTCTGCAACAGCTTCAGCAACAGGTATATCTGATTTAAAACACTGTCTATTTAAGTCACAGAAACAGAAACCAGACCAATTATCCAAACAATAACAGTTGCAGGAATGCCCTAGCTAGATGAAACCAGTTCTGTTCACTTTCTCTCACTAAGGAAACAGACACGCCTCTAGAGAAAGGATTCCACTACAAACTGAGGTCAGCACTAACAGATATTCAGCTCTATCACACAACAAAAAGGAGAGTGCTAAGAAGATACACAACATTTAAATAATAAGGGCTTAGTAGTATAGTTATATAAAGGCAGAATTCTTAAAACAAAGGGCTCTTGAATATATACTAAGGTGTGGTCATAGAAATAGTGCAATGAGTATATTCATTCGAAATTTTATCAAGTAGTGTCTCTGAAACAGCTACGCTTACTTGCAGCAAATAAGTAGGGATCTGTACAACCCCTAAACAGTTCTTTTATTTCTAAGTAAATCTCTAATATCTAAACTGTTAACAGAGACAGGTCTCATGAGAGTGGTATCATTCAAACTGCATACATGGGCTAACAGACAATACGTTTAAAAGACCTTATAATTTAACATGCTTCTGCTGTTCTCACTTTTGTATTTGCAATGCAACCAGATATAAAACAATTGATTTTTATAGAAAGCAAAGTATGTTTCTACATTTATTTCAGCACACCCAGCTCATGATTAATGGGTAGATTTGTTAGTACATGCCTATTGACAAGTAGTTACTAGACCTGCAGTGAAGGACAGCATGACTGAGCATAGCTCAAATATTTAACTGCCACAAAGCTCTGTCTGATTAAGTGACTTGCTCAAGATCTCATAATAAGTAAATGAAAGTGGAAATTTTCAAACACTGTACACAGGCACAGGAAGGAGCTCATTAACGGGCGAGATCGTTAGTCCTCTCTACACTAACTGCTGCATTCAGTAATGCATACAGAATGATTTGTATGTCAAAACTGACATTATATATCTGTATGCAAATTATCGCACTGCACTTTATGTTACTATGATGAGCAGAATCACTGTATGGTTATTTTAAAACTTAAAGTATAAATCCTCAAATCGAGTCTGCTATTTTATTGTCTTTTACAACATTCTGCACAATACAACTGTAACGTGGCAAAGCCCTGAATATAATGTTGAGCTATAAAATGTGCGCTACACACCATGATCTCAGCCATAAAAAAAAATTTAACACAAAATGTTTAGCTCACAAGAGATACTGTATAACTAAAAACTGCTTAACTAAAAAAAATAACAAAGTGGAAAAATAAAATACAGCAGTCAGAAAAATATTTGTATTAGATGATCCTAGTTCACAGAATCAAAATTAAATAAAACCAAATAAATGAATGAATAAATAAATAATCACATCTATGCTTCAGTTTATATTCTTCAGATACCACATTGTTCATTGCTGGCTGTTCCTTGGTCAATCTTTTTGAAAAATAAAGTATAAGTCTTGTGTCAGCAACACATGCTGGGAACATGACTTCATGGACATTTAAAGTATTATGATATTTAATGTTCATTTAAAAAAATGTTGAAGGCTGTGGCCCTGGAATGGTCTATAGTGTTACTGGGACTGGTTTGTATTGAAAAGGAAATGCTCAGGGGAACATTTCTGTCAGAAGAAGAGTGATCTGTACTAGGATAGAAGGTCACTAAACAGAGCAGCTCAGTTCAGCTTTGTTGTATTGCTTTCTCAGAGCGCAGTCTTAAGCCTTTAGTGACTGGCAAGGCAAACTCACCAAAGTGTTACAAAACATAAATGTCAACAACCTGCAAGTGACACTAAGAAGTATATCAAGAACATGAACAATGAACAAAAATGTCATTGAGCAACCAGAACACAAGTTCATTCAGTCAAATGAAGCAATTTGCTGGCAGCAAATGGCATGAACTTGTACAATTCTCCAACCATACAATGCTACTGCCTAGTCTCTTACACTGCACACAGACATCATAAAAAGCCACATTTCTGCTCCTGTCTGTAGTGAATATAGCATGCCATCTAACAGTTCTGCAGCAAAACTAATGCTTTTAGTATATGAAACTCAAACAAAATACTAAATATTTAAGAGGCAAGATTATTATTATTAATGTTATTATTATCACTATTAAAGGGTTATCAGTTGTGTGGAGTGAAGTGGTCCATAGACAGTTCACCTACAACCTGAACCAAAGGCAGACAAGCTACAGAGTACATGTTCCTAAGCTATGCCAACATCTGGTAGATATTAACATATCTCCACCATGTGAACATTTTGATATAGAGGATTGTAAAATCAAGGAACATGGACATTATGCATTTGAGAGCATATAGTAATTTATGTATATATGTGCATCACATTGTACAGTATTTTAACACTTTTATGATTGCAATAAAGAAATAAACCCTGTATATTTGACTTTTGAAGTCACATACATTGTTCCTCTATAAAATGTCATTTAGTGTGGTCATAGATAGTAATGACTTAAATGAGGAAAGAACAGCCCATTTTGTAACTGGGCATTATTTCTAGCAGATACAGGGAGAGAGAGAGAGAGAGAGAGAGAGAGAGAGAGAGAGAGATAACCACTTGCAAACTGCAGAAAGATGAGGCACAGATTGCTGTTGGAGGATTGTTATGATTCTTAGAACAGTATTGTGCCTAAACAATGAAGTGAATGAGTGTTTTAAGTATGGAGGTAGTAAACATTGGTATCAATATCAACAACAGAGCCAATCACTGAAGTCTTCCCACAATCTCGTTAGAAGTAACAGTATGACATCACCGATGATCGGCACCCTCATTATATATGAGTCACTGAAACAGATTACTAGAAAAGCAAGCAGAGCGCACGGTGCAACCTAACTAATAAAGTGAAAAATAAAGTAGTTTCCATGAAAAGACTTAAATGATGCAGTTCTGACCATTGAGCGGTTAATAATTTTTCAGTATATTTTTTGGTACTCCCTTATCTGAAAGTATAGCTCAAGCAGCATGTCACTCAGAGTTTTGTATGCTCGTTACAAATAATGTTGTCAACCTACATTGTCCTGAGTGGAAGTCTAACTTTTCAAGGTAGAAATCCCTTTCAGTAACCACTTATTTGTTTCTCACATGTGGTAAGAGGAGAAAGTTTGCACTAAACTAATTGCTCCTTCCCTACTGTTATGTCCTCACTGGCAAGATCTGATCACAAAGCTGTATCCCTTGAAATAAAGGTAAAAATACTGCCCCAACTAACCCCAATATTTTAGGAACTTTTCTAATGTAAATTATCCCTATTAAGGGACTATATAGCTAGTTTTCAAGCTCCTCCAAATCCAGACAAGGCAGAAACCTATACAGAGGCATACAGAAAAGCCATGTATGACCATATAAACAACTGCATATAAATGGCATTACCAGACTAAAATAAACCCAGGTTAAATCATAAAAACAAGCCATGCTGGTCGACCCTGATATCAATAGTTTGTACAATAAAAGAAAGAAAATCCTGTTGACAAATAGGAGGGAATGTGCATAACAGAGCAATAAATCACTTATTAGATCTAAACAAGTGACTCAGGGAATTAGTTACATCTCTGAAGGCAGACTCTGAGGTAAAAATAGTCTCCAGTGCTACGGATAACCATAAAGAATATTTTAGTGATGTCTGTAATCTTAAGGGGAGCACCCAAAAACATACAGATCTATTTATAGATGGCATCACCTATACTCAGTCAGAAGACATAGCAAATCTGCTGGCCAACAAATTCAGCTCAAATTTCACCTTCCCATCAACCCCATTTCTCACCCAAAAAATACCCTCCATCACTCCACCACCAATCATCACCAAAGAATAGGTCAACACTATGCTCTCTAAAACTAAATACACCGCTTCAATGGGGCCTAACAATATGCCAGGTTACCTCTTAAACAGCTTAAATCAGGACTTATGAGGCACATTAGGATCTCTGTTTAACCACAGCCTCAGGCCTGGCTTTGTCCCGATAGAGTGGAGGACAGCAACAGTCATTCCTCTGCATAAAGAAGTCCTGGATCTTCTGTCCTGGGAAATTACAGACCCATAAGTTTGACTAGTCTTATATGTAAGGCCATGGAAAGAATAATCATGGATCTGATAAATAATGACATAGCAGACCATCAAACACTGTCCACGATCCAATTCAGCTTTGTCAAGGGTAGTTCATGCCTACTGAGTCTAGTGGATTTCTTTGATAAAGTCACTAAGACCATAGATGAAGGTAAAGCAGTACATACTGCCTACTTCGAACTGGCCCAAGCATTTCACACAATTCCCCCACTCAGGTATGATAAATAAACTTACAAAACTAGGCATAAATCCCTAAGCCACCAGATGGATAGCCAACTGGCTGACTGACAGAACACATGTGGTTAAAGTGAATGAATCTAGATCCAGAAAGAGGCCAGTTACTAGTGGTGTGCCACAGGACTCAGCGCTGAGCCCAGTACTATTCAGAATACACTTCTCTAAAGACAAGACAAATGTGGAAGGTTCTGGATGACAAAGTTTGCCAATGACTGCAATCTGGGGGCAACCACTGAATCTCCCAATGATCTAGATAGCCTTCACGAGGGTCTAGATCAGAGAAATGATTACTTCCAGAAAAATGGCCAAAAACTAAATGTAACAAAAATGCATTATACTCTGGGAGGTCAAATACCACAGCAAATTACAGCATCAATAGCACATCCCTAAGAGGAGTCTTTGACTGCCATGTGTCCACAGTGGTGAGGAAATCCTTTTATGTGGCACAAGTTATAAGTAATGGTATGGCATCCAGATCCAATGAAATTTTAGTCTCACTGTGCTCAGCCTTCATTATACCAATAATCGAGTAAAGTGTGCCATTTGGCATGTACTTGTCTAGGCACTTACAGCAGCTGAAGTGACCTCAGAAGTTCCTCACAAAGAAAATACAGGCTTTAGACAACAAAAACTATGTGGTTAGACTAAAAGCCCTATCCCTTTACTCTGTTTCCTACTGACTATTAAGGTGCGACCTATGCCTAATCTACAAGGCACTCACAGATCCAGCTCTGATGGAGCTGCTAAAGATCCACAAGTCAAATAGCATGAGGGTCACCCGATCTAGGGATCTAAACTTAGTCAGTGACTCAAGCAAAACATGCTGGAGAGACAGATAATTGTCTCAGAGATTGCCCCTTCTTTGGGACAGGCTTCCTCTTGCTGGGATACTGACTATTTCCCTTATGGACAGGGGCAATCTGTAAGATACTCAGTGCACAGGCACAAATCCATGCCATCCTCTTGCCACTAGGGACCTTATATTGGGTAAAATTAGTTTATATTGGCTAAGCTTGTAAGGGCCCTTAAGCCATTAACCTAGTAATCTCCTATGAAGCCATGGAACGGAGAACCGAAATCTTACCCTAGGTAAGATTTCGAAGTTCCCTGGCTTCGCTATTTTGAGTTTTTGATAAAAACAGGTTGATATTATAGCATTCAAAGTTTAAAAACTATATATATATATATATATATATATATATATATATATATATATATATACATACATATATGTACATACACACACACACACATATATTTTGCAGTGAGAATCTAAAAAACAAACTGAGTTGTGAAGGGATTGCAAGGCCCCCTTTAAATTCCTACTAATTGTAGGCAGATCTGGTAGTCCTCATACTGAATATTGTCACTGACTGATATGCACCTCAATGTGCTAACATTGGTTGATCATCCCTGTTTTTATCTATATTCCCCACAATTTTCTATTGTCTTTTTGTTTTATTTTGACAGTGTTTCAGTTCAGCAGGTATTTCTTGGTCATTTGTATTAACTTTCTTTGCTCCTTAATAAGGTGGCTACTATTTCTTGCAGTCCAAATTTCTCAATTTTCACAATATACTTTTATCTTACAAAGGAGCTCTGTGTCAAATAAAGCTACATCAGATGCTGGAGTATTTTATTTTACATCATATGCTCAGTTATTTCTTTTCTATTTATTAATACAAAATTACACATCAGTAAGGTTTTGCAGCCCTAATAATGTTAACTTCATTTTGGGATGCCTTCCATATGAATGTATGGATCTTAGGGCATCATATTTGTATTTATAACACTGTTCCTACATTTAGGGCATCAGATTTGTATTTCTAACACTGTGCCTACATTTTGTATTATCACTATCCCATTTAGTGCTGTTTACACTAGATTTTATTGAATCACTTAATGAAGTTGGCATATCATTGGAAACAAGGGAGTCGACAACACATGTTAAAATCTGTGTGTACTAGCAGAGCGAGGTCTACTGCATACTATTGTGAAATTCTGAAATAGCACTATTAAATGAAATAATAGCATTCTCTATACTCATACGTCTCACTTATTGATACATTTTATGCTTTATGTATCCATTAGGCATGTGTTATATATCATGCATTATTTCTTTTATTCTAAGTAATTTAGGAAAATAAGCCCATTTTCTCCATGACAGTCTATCACATATTATATTCAGCACATAGTTTACAATGTCAGCTAAATGTATACACTGAGATTAAAGATACATTTTTGTCCAAACACAATACTGACTTCCTGGTTGCAGTTTACTAGGCAACCATTAGCTAGTGACAGATAGTACAATTTAAAGTGGTTTTTGTGTATATGGAAAATACTCTGCCACTACAACTAAAACAAAGTAATTAAAATGGAAGTTTCCTTTAAAAATTAACTGCTTAATCCTTTTAGCTAGTCATTGAGTTAAAACTGGATCCACAGAAACAAGATAAAATGTTTACTTGTGTACTAAACTGTCTACCAACAGGTCAGATAGCTGCAGAAATAATATCTTCCCAGACAGATGTTCACTCCACGTGCTACTCTTCAAAGGCAAGTAAAAATGTACAATTTCTAATTCATGCAAACACTTTCATGTGAATAATAAAAACGTTTCTGTTAGTATTAGTAATGAATGCAGAGCTCAGAAACCTTCAGAACGTCCTACGATAACAGTTGGTAAATTCACCAGCTTTGCCTTCACTATCCATACTAGTCACATTTCCCCACCTTTGCATCTTTCCGTCAGAGTACAAACAGCAGATGTTCAGAGCTTATAAGTCACTTGACTTGCTAATGGTTCTGCTTTAAACCTTCCTTGAGGGAGCATTTGAAAGTAATAACTATTACACAAGGGAAGGGCCTTCATTCTGTCCCTCACATTAAGCACAGAACTGTCACCCCCTCTAATCACAGCAACCAAATATATTTAATCGCAGTTCCTTATTATTCTGAGGCTGTAATCTCCTATTTTAAGTTCAGAGGGCAGAATCTATATACTAGTCATTCTAACCCTTAAAGCACTAACAGTAAATAATTATTACCCACTGAGATGACTGCACAGGAAGAGGCAATGGAGTCCTTACAAAGTCTATACAGTTCAACTAATGTGAACAAAGTTGTTTCAAATACTATCAGCAGAAGCAGGAAGTACCAAACTCAAATAACAAAAGAATGAATGATGTGGCCACCAGCTAATGCTTGTATTTTTAAACACTTATTTAAAAAGAATGCTTTCAACAGGTAACTGTAATGCATATTAACTGCCTTCCTTTAAATAAATCACACTAACCATGACAAGTGCCCCTCAAAATGACCATTGCATGTAAAATAATTAAAGCACTGTCTTACTCAGCTAATGTTGCAATCCCCTATGTTAACATCAAAAGGCAGATCAGATATTTATATTAAATGAAGTGGAAAATGACTGGAAATCACTGTAAAAGAGGAGATAACAACTGAAATGAAGAGTCTAATAGCAACAACAGGAGCCTGGCAATATTATTGCTGACTTTCATTTGTCTCATCTGTAGAAGAAACATGGTACAGCTTCATGCAAAACCTTAGGGTAGGTCCATGCTAGTGAAGTAGTTTCTACTGGTCCCATTCCCAAAACAATACTATTTTATAAGAAAGTACGACAGACAACCAACAATATAAAAACTATAAATGGTAAACATGAATAACCACAAGCCACAGGTGATGAAAAAGCAGGCTGGAAGACATGCCTGAAAAGTACATTTCTACAAGGACTCTGCTGGATGTATTCCTCACAGCTACTTACCTCAGGTGTGGCCACTTCCTTACTTAGAACTGATGACACACAAGGCAGGGAAGACAATCTACCTCTGAAAAAACAACTGCAGTTTTGCACACTAAGTATTGCTTCACAGACTTTCTTCAACAAGCATTCAACCAACATCAGCATATCAGACTTACAAAGCCAAGAAATTGACAGGTGAACACGTAAGAACATTTCTTTCTTGACTTCTTGATATTTCACTGGCTTCTGAAACTGTTAGCAAATGTCTGTGCTTTGACTCAACAAGAAATGGTGTGAGTGGATGCATAAAATTTACAATTTAGCAAAATAGCAATAAAAAAGAGTATTATATGGTGAAAAAAAAAACATCAAAAGGCAGATAGCATTCCGCTCTGCTGATGAAACTATGTCATTAGTTATGTAGGAAAAACTTAAAATGTTACTGCACTAAACCATTTCACTGATCACTTTGCAGTGATTTACAGTTTCTAGTCTGGCTGCATAATTCTAAGTAAATTTGGCCAACTGCCTGAATCATCAGATTTATTTACAAAATATTATAGTGCTGAATTTCCTGTGGTGGGCATTGCTCTTCAATGAGACTGACAAAATTAAAGATGGATTTTTTCCATCAGCCATCAGATTCTGAGTGTTAAAATATTCTGTACATAAGTGCATTTTTTGTTACTGGCATTTTCTTTTTTTTTTAGCAGATAAGGTTCGAATGTGTCTGTGTGTGTGTGTGTGTGTGTGTGTGTGTGTGTGTGTGTGTGTGTGTGTGCATTTGTCTGTTATGTATTGGCATGTACAATTTATTTCTCTTTCTTTGCCTTTATATGAGTGGAACAGCTGTTTCCATATTTATGAATTTTTTTTGTATTTTTATTTTGTTTTAATGCACACACGCACGCACACACATGCACACACACACACACACACACACACACACACACACACACACACACACACACACACACACACAAACACATGCACACACTTACAGCTATATACATTTATATTGCTTATGTAGATAGCTATATAGATGTGTAGATATAGATAATGTGATATAATCAAGATGTTGGGTGAGTTAGGGCAGAAATTGCTCCAGAGTGTATTCAAATCAGTATAGAGCAAAAGGTATATTGTAGCTGACTGGGGAATAAGTATTCTGTTGCCAGTTTGTAAGAGCCAAGAGACCAATCACAACTGTGGGCAGTATAGAGGTATCAAACTGTTATACTCCAAAAAGTTCTAGACAAGGTGACTGATAAATGAAAAAAGCAGAACAGTAGAAAGTAATATGGGAGCTGAGCAGTTCAAATTCAGATCAGGATGGCACAATACTGACCTGATGTTTGCAGTCGCGAAGAAGCTTGACACGAGGAAAGAGTCCAACAGGTATTCCTAAACTTGGAGAAAGCATATGACAAGATTCCAAGAAAGCTGATTTGGCCAATTCTGCAATGGTTCGAGTATGAAAAACTTTGGTAGAATTAGTGCAGACTATGTACAAGGATCCAATGACACAAGTATGAACTTTGTTTGGGGTGACAGGGGGATTCCTGGTGGGAGTGAGTGTGAATCAGGGTACATCTCTGAGACCACTGCTGTTCATTCTGGTGATGAACTACATTAGCAAACATGCTTTGAGGATAGATTGATAAAGTTGCTATATGCAGATAATGTGCAATTACAGGCAAAACAGAACAAGAACTACAGCAAATGACAGGGGAATGGAATATAAAACTGAAGGTGCACCTGATGAAACTGAGTGCAGAGGCAACGGAGATGAAGTACTTGAGATGGGTGGTAGGATGCATACTGTGGGACAGATGAAAAAATAAGGACATCAAAGCAGAAACCTCTGTATCGTTAATTGCAGAGAAGGTCAAAGAAAAGAGATTACAGCAGCTAAGACAAATCTACAGGAAGGTAGATCACAACCTGGAGAAGATTTGAGACAGACAGGAGGAAGATAGGAAGAAACAAGGGCATCCAACAAAGAACCGGATGAATTGGGTGAGAAAAGACTTGCAACAGTCAGGTGTGACTTTTGAAGATGGTAGGACAGTGGCATTGTAGCAAGAGAAAGAGATGGCGACAGTAGATGCAACACTCCAGCCATATGTATAAAATGGGAAAAGGGGGGGGGGCTTAATTATAATGATGTTGAGACACAGATATAGCTATATGAATATAAATAAATAAATAGATTTTTAATCAACATCAAACCCTGAAGTGCATCAAAAGGATTAATGTCTATGTGTGAATTGGTGTTTTTGTATATCTGCTTTTGTGTATGCCTATAGGTTTTTTGTGCAGCACATCTCCTTTCACACACACAAATATCTTCCAAAATATGAATATGAGAAATCAAGACAGAACAAAACAATAAAAATATGTGCCATCTGTCATAATTTCAATGTTATAAGAAACATAAAGGTTGTACAAAGTGGGTATCAGTTAAACAAAGCAATGTAAAATAAATGTTTTCTATTACCCTTACTTCAGCATAAAATATTAATGAAATTAGTCAGTCAGATTTTGTAAATGTGGATTCTGAAAAGGAGAATTTATTGACAATGAACAGGGCCTGTATTGGCAAGTTTTTATTATTGAACACAACCAAAAAGAGGCAGTGGGGCTCATCGTAATAAATGCCAAGAAATTCGATTGAGCTTAGGTTGCAAGAAATGTGGAAGGTAGTTCTGCAAAAGCTGCTGCATCTCAAAGAGATACATTAATACAACCAAGAAAATACTTAAAGACTTGATATATTTCAGTCAGGAAACTGGTCACAGAAATACATGTGAGGTGAAAATCATTTGAAAAATCATATAGTGAAGAAAAAAAAAACAGATCTACAGAGATATCCTATGTGACTTGATCTCCAGGCAGTATAAACTCACAAAACCCACAAAACATGACTTCTGTCCTTCCCATAGTACTAATACTGCATGTCTAACCAAATTAGATATGGTCAATAAAGCAAGAGATAATGGCAAATGAGTCTCCTCCTTACTTCTAGAATTGTGTAAAGCCTTCAACACAGTTTGTCACAGCAAACATCTACTTCAAATGTTCTCATGAGATCTCTCACAGTCCAACCTTCTCTGGTTCAGAAGATACCTGTCCAATAGGTATCAGTCAGGAAAATTATACTTTACCTTCTCTTCATATTTCCCAGTCACCACTGGTGTACTACAAGACTATATCCTAGTTCCCTTCCTCTTAAATATTCTCACCAACACCCTCCACACATCCACACAACAAGCTTTGCTAATACAGTATGCAGATGACTACAAACTTAGCTGCACATCTGACAATGTCACACTCCTCCCAAAAATTACTCAAAAACCTTCAACAATAACTGAAACATGGGTTTTCAACTCACAACTCATGGTCACCCCTAAAAAATGGCTACTTCCCCCAAAATCCCTGTCTCATGAAAATACACAGTTTAAAGTCCTCTCTCTTGATAATACAACCATTGAAGTCTCTTCTCATTGCAAATTATTAGGGATGATAGGGGATGAAAATCTTAAATCTGATCTGCATGTACAAAACTGCATAAGAAAAACTCATCAAAAAAACATGGATGCTTTATAGAGCCAAAAACTTTTTCATTGAATCAACTAAAACTACACTTGCCACTACTTATCTCCTCCCCACACTTCTTTATGGTACTCCCATCCTTACAAACCTTCAGGCATCACAAAATCTAAACTTGAGCAGTGCTATAACAAATTACTAAATTTTCAGTAAATACCCCTTTCAGTACCGACCACAGTACAGTGCTAAAAAGTCTAAATTGGTTAGAACTATCCCATCAACTAACATACACACAGATTCTTAACACCTATACAATTATCCAGAATCTAGAGTACATCTGTTTGTCCAGCACTAAATAACATTCTTCACAAATATCTTCTTAGTCAGCCATTAGAATCCAATGACCAAGCACTCGTGTCTGTCCACAAATCTACCAAATCTGCTGGACATTGACTGCACTCTTTATTTCTATAAATCAGGTCAATAACCTCTCTCCCATCCTTCAAATCATTCAGAAAGACTTCCTAGCCAAAAGTCGGCTCTGTTCTTGCTCAACATCAGGATAAACTATATCTATAAATGTAAACAAATAATTATTCTTACCTGACATCTCCCTTCTTCACTCACTCCTTATTTCTATCAATTTCCGTCCCTGCTTTTCTCTCACTTTAGCAATTCCTGTTTGTATTATACTAACTTACATTCAAACACTCTATGAACTGGCAAAAAATTCTCTAACTATTACATCATTGTCGTATAACTTGTACATAATCTTAACCAATGTTTTCCTATTATGACTAATTTGGTATAATTATTTAAACTATTTTTTATTAATTTTAAATACTGCAAAACATTTTTTTAAGTTTGTAATAATGTGGAGCTTTTCTCCATGGGCCGCAGCTGAAAATGGGCTACTACCAAGTTGTACTTTCCTGGTAAGCAAATGTAAATAAATATATACATAAATAAATAAACTGTGTCTAAGAAAAAAGCATCCATACAAGGATTCTGCTGTGTAACAGGAAAATTCTTTGAAGCACATCCCAGAATAAAGTATGTGACATAAGTCATATCTTGACTGTATGAAATGGATTAGGAAATCAGATTAGCAATGAAATCTTCCAAAGACGAGGTTTGAAATTGAGGGGGTGGGGGATGAACCCCACCCCCTGCATACATAATACATTTTAAAAATACATGTGGATAGTTATAAGAAAAATGACAATATTTATCTAAATAATGTGGGGGGCTCTACCCCCCACACACCTTTTATCTATTTATTCTAACTCCAGGGTCGCGCTACAGTGGGGGGAAGGGCATAATGCTATGAATTTCATGTGTCGATGTTATGAGTTTTGACCAAATTAATTTTCGGTGTTTTGAGCTTTAGGTGTTTTGGTCTCTTTGAAAAGGTTATCGATCATATGAGCTTTCGATCATATGAAGTAGACCCATATATATATATATATATATATATATATATATATATATATATATATATATATAAATGGGTTATATTCATAAGGTTGAATGGTCAGAATGTCAAAGAGGTTAACTACCAGCACGCCATATCAAAATTGCAGAATTTTGAAAAATACATATCGCTACTTGGTTGAGATGATTACAATAAAGCTGGTTGAGGGATTTTGCCCTTTTCTGATTATAGTGTAATCGCAGAATTGGTGTATATAATGAGCTGAAGGTATGGGGGTGCATAAAAAATATGTTAAAAAGTGAAAAGAAATAGAATGTGTGTGTGTGTGTGTGTGTGTGTGTGTGTGTGTGTGTGTGTGTGTGTTTGTGTGTATGTATGTGAGTATGTGTGTGTTTTCATGGTTTTGGTATCAATTTTTTGGGAAGAATGTTTTATGGGTTCGACAATTTGAGTGCTCAACCTTTTAGTATGAATCCATATACATATAAATGTGTGTGTGTGTGTGTGTGTGTGTGTGTGTGTGTGTGTGTGTGTGTGTGTGTGTGTGTGTGTGTGTGTGTGTGTGTGTGTGCATGTGCAGCTTAGTATAATATGCAGAAAGATTACTTTATTAATACTAAATCTTGCTTTTACTAATACATTTGTTTAATGCTGCTCCTTCATTTGACATTATTCTCACACTAGTCTTATGTAACCTTATTAGTGAACTATATGGGGTTGTGCTGTTTTGTATTATTTTGGTAAGTTAATGTTTATTGTTGAAATCTCTGGCTAAAAAGGTCTTTGGAACATGGTAATTAATTAAAAGAGATAAAAACCATTAAAATGTGAACTATATTAAACATTCACTCATATAACTGTTCATTTTCTGGATAAAAAAAGACAAAAACTCCCTGTGGTCCAGTAATTATTGCATGATCTGTTGCTGTAAGGAGAAAGACAAATCCATTTGCTCACTACAAAGTTTCACTTGAGCTAAGAACATGTGCAAATATTTAATGCACACAAAACCGAGACCGTGCCATGTGTTCTAGCAAGCAATATCCTAAAATATTAATACTTAATACTGCAACTCAGTGACTGGTATGTTCTGTGAATAGTAAATCAAGAAGATCTAATCTGTACTAAAATGCAAAACTTTTTAATTGGCTAGTTTGATCATCACAGCTCTTATTTGTGAGATGCAATTTGCCTTTGCACAGAAGAGATGAGCCAGCCTCTTGAAATATTGACCCGAGCATACTTGAAGGCAGTAGGCTTTGTTTGTCATTAAATGTTTTTCACGAGATGTTCATCATAAAGACTAGAAGCTTATGCTGTTGAAATGCTATATTTAATCACTTCATTCCTTGCAGAATTGGAAGAAGGATTTCTGACGTTATATATGTTAAAATCAACTACACATGCATGAGGAAAATCCTCTCTGCATACAAACATCAAATAAATAAATAAATAACCTATTTTTTTTTTTACAGGAGGGCAAGCCCTATTGCACTCCCACCCCTTTTAATGATATATAGTAACTCTGATATCACACAATCCCTGCAATCAGGGAATATTCACCCCATCCAGGGATTGTCACGCATGTCGACCATCTGCACATGTTGACCAAATGTGGTTGATCAAGCAGCTGTTGACGTTTTGCCGTGTTCACCAAATTCAGAAGACTCATGTGTGTGTGTGTGTGTGTGTGTGTGTGTCTGTCTGTGTGTGTGTGTGTATATATATATATATATATATATATATAAAATATATGTATGTATACGTATATATATACACACACACACACACACACACACACACACACACACACACACACACACATATATATTTACTTACCTTTGTTGAATAGCACTAATATTGATATGCATAATGCTGATGCCGAAGAACTGAAATGATGCATTTTGAGATGCTACAATACACGCACAGAGTATCAGTCTTAGCACATACAAAAAGTTTACAAAACTATACAAAGGGAAACATAATTTTTTGCAGGGGTGCATGCCCTTCATACCCTCATAGCCTCCACTAATAATATATTCTAACTTTGAGATTGCTCAATTGTCAGGGAAAGGGCAAATTCCCCAACCCCAATGATCTGCTACTTTTGCTAACAGGTTTCAACCATCTGTTTAAACAACCATATTGTGTTGACTAAGCGGATGTCGACTAAAGCACTGCTTGAAAAAATTAGCGATTTGCATATACGTGCAAACATATTAAACTGTTATTAAATCCTTCATTTAACAAAGCAAAGCAGTTTATGAAGAATTCAACTTTTTAGCCTTAAACCTAATAAAATGTTGATGTTAAAATCTGGATACCTTTACTGAATGCCAATAAACTTTTATCATATTATTGCATTTTTTAAAGCAAGTATCACAGAGAGGTTACTGCTGTATTCCAAGATTCTGAGCATACCTAATTTTTTTTTGACTTCTGGAGTATATCCTTTGCCAGAAATGCTTCAAAAATGAATCACTCTGCACTCATAACCATATAGATGATGATGCTTACAGAGCTGTCCCTAATTCTACTACTACGATGACATTTAAAGAAGCAAAAGGTGATGAAACAGACATTGATAATAACATAGGTTGATTTCTCTGCCTTATGTAGATGGTGATCAGTACTGAAGTTTGCTCGCATATAATGTTTACAGTAATCAATATTAAGTTATATTGTACTAAGAGTTAACCCAGTAGTAAGAGATGACTTAGTAATGAGGGTTCTGGGAACATATGTGGACAGTAATCTGGCCTTTGACTAACATGTGGCCAAGGTAATAAGAAAATCATTCTGTCTCCCATCATCAAAGTAAGGGCATGGCATCCAGGCCCATGGAACTCATAGTGTCACTTTATTTGACCCTTATCTGACCTATCATTGAGTATACAACCCCCTTTCTAAAGTACCTGACCAGACATATACAATAGTTGGAATGCTCACAAAGATTCCTTACCAGAAGAAAGCAGGGTATAAACACATTGTCCTGTATGGACTGCATTAAACCCTATCTCTATACTCTCTCTCTCTCCTACAGGTTACTGAGAGGCAGTCAATGCCTGACATGCAAGGTATCCATTGATCTTTTGCGCTTCTGCAAAACAAAAAACATGAGAATCACTCGATCCAAGGACTTCGGTTTTGCTTATGGCATAACAAAGACGTGTTTGTGAGACAGATTTGTGTCTTGGGGGATCCCATGCTCTGTAATATTCTCCCCATGAAAAATGTTGTATCTTTAGATTTCGTATGCAGATTACAAATGAATACATTACCAGGGAAGGGAAATATGCTTTATAGAAGAATTCATGAAATAATGTGTCTTTACTGTGGAAAATTAGAAACAATAGAACATGCCTTTTAACATGTAAAAGAGTTAAATATTTATGGGAAAAGATAAAAGAAAGTAAACTAGTTAAAGAAATACAAGAATATAACAAATAAATATGGATATGACTGAGTATGGGTTTTATGGACAACACAACAAAGAATATGTCAATAATGTAGATAAAAAAATATTTGGCATTATATGGACAATTCAAAATGAAAGATTAAATCTAATGCTCAAAGGAAAATGGATGTAACCAAACATAATAAGGAAAATGGCTGTGGAAAACAGAGTTGGAGTCTGTGTGAATGTAAAGATTTATTAATGATGAAGGAATATAGTATGAAATGTAAGTTTCTGTAAATATGTAAATTATTGTAAACAAAGAATCCACAGTCTTTTCTGTAGGTGCTGTGGCATGTTTTACATCAACCTGAGCTACCACCAACTCAAGCAGAAGAGGTCTCAGTTTAACATGTCATCCAAAAAATGACACAGTCAGGAGTTCAGTACCCCCTTATGCTGTACTGTAGCGTCAGTAATTGATCCACTTGGTGTGGGAATAGAACCCACAGCCAGCTTCCACCAGAGGTAAGTTTGCTACCCGTTGTGCCACTTACAGTAACCACTCATTATCATTGTAGAACTAAAGGAGCAGCATCTAATAGCACACAATGTATCCCTTGAAATGTGTCACATCCTACAGAAAAGGAGGAGGGAATCACCTGCGCCAATTGCCTTCTTCTCCTCTTACACCTTATCATAAAGAGAGGGAGAAAAGGGTGGCAAAAGCCCATGTCAAAGAGGACAAGCTTTGCTCTTTTAGCTCTTAAATACTCCCTTCCTCTTCCCACCTTGAAAATCCCTCTTTACATAACTTGTTTCTACTCTCTTTAATTTTCCGCAACAAAATTAAAAAAGTCTGGGCAGGCGTTCATGGACAAGAACGTGTGCTGAGGCAAACAATCCTTAATTAAGATTCATATAATTACTATGATATATTGTATTACTGATCATTATTAGAATCTAAACAATAAATGATATATCATACTACAGTAGGAGAGGAAAGAAAACTAATTTGTTATTGCCAGACATTTATTGTATGCATGTTGCCATGTCACAGACAAAAACAATGAGTCCAGCAGAGTTTTGTAATATGTAAGTACTATCACATTTAACAAGATGTCAGCCTGTCATTTATTTATTCCAGTCTCAAATTCAGCCACATCTTTAGTTATCACTGCACTCTGAACTTTGGTTTGCATTAGGAAAACATTCTGATAAAAAAGCTATGATTAAATCAGAGGCCTTTAAGATGAAAGTGCACCTCTATATATATATATATATATGTATATATATATATATATATATATATATATATATATATATATATATATATGTATTTGCAAGAGTAACGCCATTACTAATATGCTCAGTTACAACTTCCATAAATGTTTTCCTAACATTATTAAGTTTAAAATAAGGTTTAAGGGTAGTAAGCGTTTGCATTTGCTGGGCTGTACAAGTGAATAGACATTTTGTACAAAACTTTTTATATTAGTCTTTCATACTGTAATCCTTCTTGGATTTCTGGCATTTACTACTGTAGCAAAAAGTATGGATTCTTCCTACATCGACCCTTTCCAGTATGTTACTTCTCTTCAAGAAAGGTAACTGTATTTTACTTGTTCTAACCTTATGTATGTAAATAATACTGCAGTTGTGTCATTACCGGTAAAATGAACAATAAACTTTATACCAGGAGAAATGCACTTAATAAAGATTGCACAACTTTGTGTGTAAATTTTGAAATGACCATATATTGTCAGATTTAGAAATTCACCAAACAAATTAATGTGCATGTCTAAATTCTATAAATGTTCACTTACAATTATATCTTCAGTGAAAAGCATAGAATACGTGGATGTACATTATGCATCTGGCATTTGCTTAACAGCAAAATAAATAAATTGCTTTATTAAAAGAAAACCAATAAATGCAACAGCTTAGCCTGCAGAATATTACATTTCATGATAGCAAAATAAAAAGTCTTGTAGAAAATAAGATGAATTTTGTTCATACCGTTAATGTTCTGAGTCTATCATCTCATTACATCGGCATAACAGTTTAGTGTCTGTAGCATTGGACTTCCAGAGTTACATGCCTCAGGGCAAAACTGACTAAAAGCAGCAGCAGACTAAAGTATAATTACATTTTGTGAAACAGCTTTGCTGCATGTACCATTCACTATAAAACTAAACCGCCATGCATGCTGACCTAAAGCATTTGAAAAGACTGGAATGAAAATGCCGAACTATTATCGTGAGCTAAGAAAAGTAAAACACAAATGATGGCAGCAACTGATGGTTATTTCTGAAAAAAACAATGAAATATTTTACTGTTTCTACAATGATGAAGTCTGACTATTCCTTTAAATTAAGCCTTGTCAGGCAATACAGGAGCATGGGATTTGCCTGCATACATCACATACTATGTTGAAAGTTGGAAGCTAAACTTAAAAGCTATTTACAGTCGAACTTTGGCAATGGTACAAATGATCCAGTCATTCAGAATATTGCACAGCTGCCTGCAAAGCTGCTGGACAGCTTTTACCTTCTTTAGAATATATATTTCAGCATCAAACAAAGAGCTAACCTAACCGATTCCTTAATACGAACATCCACTTTGCACAGCTGAGGCTTTCCTCTACTAGGGCCCTTTGATTTCTGACACATTTGCAGTTTGTTATGTCATTATCTTCCATTCAATCAGATTGAATATCATCACTCTCATTTAAGCCATTTAGTATGTGTCCTTGTGAGAACTCCTACAAAGCTACAACTTCCACTGAGTGACCTCCCAAACCTATATATATCCCATGTGCCTCTGATACAAGAGGTTTGGGAGGTCACTCAGTGGAAGTTCTAGCATTGCTGGAGTTTTCATTTTGTTTTTACTGACTGGTTTTTCAGTACCCTTCTCACTTATTGTTTTAGTATGTGTCCTTGTGGATTGCAAATTTTAGGAAACTGTGCTGTAAAGTAAGCTGTTATTAACTACATAGTTAACCAGTAATACTAAAAGAGATGCAAGAAGAACTAACAGGTGGGACTGGTTCATGAGCAGATACTTAAATTAAGAAGATATCACAGGAGACCATATGGCAACAACATTCAGCATTGTACCCCACTTACAAGTAAGGTGTCAGAAATAAAAAAAAAACTCATGTTTGTGTGTGTGCATAAGTGTGTGTGTGTGTGTGTGTGTGTGTGTGTGTGTGTGTGTGTGTGTGTGTGTGTGTGTGTGTGTGTGTGTGTGTGTGCGTGTGTGTGTGTGTGTGTGTGTGTGTAGCAGTAACTGATAAATCCAAGGGAATTCAATACAAATGAAATATGAGTGAAGGCACTTCTAATCCACCTACCTGTTCAACAGCAATGTTAGCACCTGCCAGGGGGCGGAAAATATTAGACATTGTTTGTGTTCCCAAAGAAATTACTGTAACTTCAAGTCAAGTTCTACCACCATTGATGTGCAGTGATCATGGGGTTATAAAAGTTAATTTGTTGATAGATAATTCTGCCAAACTGAAATCTAAACCAGTGCACAGAAGGTTAATTACAGATTATATGGAAGCAAAACAGTCAGTATGTAAAACTAGCTGGAGTGAGGTGTTCAGAGGAAAAACTGCAGATGGAATTTAGAAAGTTTTGAAAGAGAAATTGTTTGGGTGCAAAAAATCAAAAAAATGTTTAACATCAGGATCTAGACATACAACATCAGGGTGATATATTTCCATAAGAACAACCTATCTGATAAAGGAGACAGACAAAAAATATAAGAAATAGAAGAGGTCCAACTACAACTTTGAAAACTGAAATAAACAAGTTGGACAAACAGATTAAGCACAGTGCGAGACAAGATCAAGAAAAAATTGATGAAAATGTATGTAAAGATATTTAGCGTAATAGGAAACCTTTTTATAGATACATAAGATGTGGAAGGAGCAAAGACACACAAATTGATAAACTATGTGCAGATTCTAAAATTTATTCTCAGACACAACAGATTATAGATATATTTACAAAATCTTATGCAAAACAGTTTGGCTCCACAAAAGGGGTGATAAGTTGTCCGAATGACATTCAGGTAACTCCAGATACTGGAATTAAATTACATTATATTGAAAAAGAACTGCAGAAACTGGATCCAAACAAAGCACAGAGAGCAGACGGAATTAGTAACACCTGAGAACACTTCAGCAACAACTTACAGTACCATTATATCTATTATTCACTAGGTCATATAAAATACAGATATCTAAGAGGAGATCTTATTCAGGTATATATGGCATTTAGAGACAACTACCTCTGGGAATGTTTGGGGTTATCAAAAAGTATTAGAGAAACATCAGACACTCTATGTAGAAGATTCTATGGGAATGAGAAGCATACTAATTGGTTATCTGACAGGGTTGCCGATGCATGTAACAGACTACAAAATTACATTAACGCAAGTACTAGTTTAGATATTTTTAACAACAGCCCGGACACTTATTATGGGAACAAGTGCTTTGGCATATTGGCAAACTAGAAAGGCATTAATACCCATACTTGATGTATGTATGTATTCTAATAGCATTATTCGAGAAGAAAAATGCCATAAATGTGATGGCTGTAATTCTGAGCTCAGATCGGCCATCTTGGTTTGACAGACTGATTCCATTTGCTGGTATTTGGAGAGCATGGGTGCTGTACCATAACTGCAATAATATACCTGGAAGATCGTGCCTAGTTCCAGTCCATTTAGTCACTCATTGAATGTTATATCCCTGCTCCATATACAGTCTTCCAGAGGAAAGATCCCCACCAGAAATCTGGAATTCTAAGTTTGAATCATCATAACATCTAATCAATTGCTGGCATCTGAAAGCAATTGTGATTACTTAAAGTGAAACACTTAGCTGTACACTGAATGGGAGTGCTTCAGTTTCTCAATTAGAAGTTAATTAAATGAAAAAACTAAGCCTTGGTAAAACATTTTTAATGCAAATTCACAAAGTGACGTTCTTAGTAAGGTTCACAATTTCAGAAATGACTATGGGGGTTAATGAATGATAAAACTGAAAAGAAATAACAAAAATAACAAGGACAGTGTAGTAAATCATTTGCAGGCTGCTGACTAAAATCTAAAATTATAGCCTTAATTGGCTTCCAGCTGCCCGAGTCAGTATCTGTAGATGAATAAGGAGAATCAGGGCATTTCCTAAAAATCATGTATCAGTTTCTCATTACTGTTGCTATTTGTTTATCCAATCTACTGGGACATCATAAACTAAATCAGTTTTGCTCTGAACAACCATAAGAACCAGAAGAATCAAGTCAGACCCTCTATATATCAGAATGCTCTAATTTCTTACACAAGTGTGAATATAATGCAGGCTGTACCGTATACAGAAACAATTTGTATTGAAGTGCCCATCCACAATAGTAAAGAGGAAAATGTGTGTATGTGTGTGAAGGGTAGTCTTCACAGATAAACGCAGATACACTTTGGAACAGAAGAGTAAACAAGGGCTACATGATTGTAAAGTACTCTTTAAAATAGGAAAACAGATAACTGACATTCATCTGTTTTAACTGACATATGTAAACCCAGTGGAAGGAAAAACTAGCAAAATGCACTTAGCTTACTGAATGGAAGTCTAAATCATCTTTGGTTTACAAGAAACAAGAACAGGCTTACATGCAAGGGCTATAAATGATGATTATTAAATTAGTTTTTAAAATTAGTTTATTTATCTATTTATTTATATAGTCATTCATTCATTTGCATTTGTTGACTGAGAATAATCTAACTGAGCTAAAAGCCAATTTTCGGTGGACACCCAGAGAGAAAATCTCCATGGCTATACAAAAGCAGCAATGAAAAGTTCAACTGCACGTGAACATTCGTCAATGGCTATAGAAAGCAATTACAAAATACGTACGATATGTTAACAGGAAAGGATGATAATCACAGTGACAAATACATCAACAGTGTACGGCATCAGTTAAATATAAAATTAACAAATTAGATTGTATAGCGGCTAAAGGAGGGACAGGAAAAGAGGGAAAAAACTAAGTGGGATAGGGGATGGGGATAGGATAAATAGAGAAGATTGACTGAAATATATCATGTGACTACCTCATTAAACCTGCAAACGGACATGTCTAATAAGACTATAACCTTTAACGAGCCATCCAATAACCAGAACTCAGTAAAAGCATGGCTCTGGGTCCAAAAATTGAGAATTATTGAGTTAATAACTAAAGAAAAATAAACAGTTAATATATTCTCCATGATTACAAATGTCTATACAGAAATCAGTGCATTCGAAAATATAGTTAGAGCTAACAAATTTGATGATGTGTTTCTGTTGAGAGTAGACATGCACCCGTATAGTCACATTCTAATTTAAGCAGAACTGCACTGTTCCTCAGACAAATGAAACTCACTGGCAATGAAGGTGACCTTCAGTACTGTTTGCTATGAATGTTAGAAGGGAATTAAGTCTCTGGAAGGCTTCCTACTGAAATGTTAACACTTGAAATGCAGACTGGTGGCAAGCCAAAAAAAGAGACTGAAAACACAGGAGAAGAGTAAATGTTGAAAATCCCTCTTCTCCTTTAAACTTCTTTTTGTGGGGGTAGTCCCCACTGCACCCCTCATATCCCAAACTCATAGACACCAACCCTGAGATTGTCATACCTCTATTCTGAGAAATTTCCAATCTGACTCTTTACTGGGGGACTCGGTCTAGCAGGTCCTGCCATTTTGAATTATTTCCTCTGGGTCAACTGCAGCTGTAATGATAGATAAACAATTAATAGATATCAGCCTGTGTTTTCTAGATGGGGAAATCATACAAAAAAGCTCCGTGTTTTAATCAAGTTTGGCTGCTGTTACTCTCTGAAAGTATCTTCTTAACCATAACGAGAAATGTGGAAGTATTTCCTTTAAGCAACAGCAATTGTACTGCTTTAAAATGCAATGTGCCTAGTTTTAGAAAACGTAACCAAAATGAAAGTCGCTTACAGTACAGCTTTAATGCAATAACGCAACTGCTCATTTTCAGATCCATTGATATTAGAATGTAATTACATCGGAATTATATGACAGTAAATTATGTATTTCTATCATTTCATTATCACAGTTTTTCCTGGACACAATTAAAGCAGACTAGTAGAACATTTTTGACTTATACAGATTTTCAGTTTTCTCAGGAGATGACCCAATGTAGTACAGGGGTATTACAACAACAATCAAATGGATTTTGTTTATTTAATATCAGCAAATAGCTCAGTGACAGCCGATCTGCATTTGGTGCCAGCTATATTAGAAGACTGTAAATTCTGTTCTCACAGCAGACACCTGCTAATATTTCAAATACTGACAAACTACAGTGCAGCATGTGGGGGGATGTTACACTCTTGGAGATGTTAATGGTGCCATGGTATTTATTAAAGGATAAGTACCACAGTTCCCCTAGTGTCCTGGCAAAATTATGCTAGTTAGTAAAAATGCCACCCCATATCATCACTGAAA
The DNA here is from genome assembly GCF_019279795.1 of Protopterus annectens. Taxonomy (NCBI): domain Eukaryota; kingdom Metazoa; phylum Chordata; order Ceratodontiformes; family Protopteridae; genus Protopterus; species Protopterus annectens. The sequence continues at coordinate 1,085,548,611 of NC_056725.1, forward strand.
ATGTTAAAGGCTCAGTGAGATGAAACAAATGTAAATAGGTAAGTAAGTGTTTGGTACTCCAGCTTACATTTATTTATTTGTTTTATCACTATGTTTTACAAAAAAATGTAAACACCGTAATAACAATGAAACATAGTATAGCTAAAATAGGAACATTTTATTTTGAGTTACATATTTGGTCATTTCCCTTTAAATCCTCAGAAGACAAGTGCTTGAGTGTGCTTTCCCACACGTTTTCCTTTTTTACATTTTCCTAAACATCTCTAGCCCAAACATAAACGTCTGTATATGTATATATTCAGTATGCAGTTGGATTGCACTGAGACAGAGAAAGAAACAAACTACATTCCAGTTTCTCTCAGTAAGTGCAATTCCCAAATCAATAAGTACAGGGTCCAGTGCAAGGTGTGAAAACTGAGGATGTTGTCCCCTCTTGTAAAAAAAACAAACAAAAAAAAACTTATTTTGAGTTTAGGTAATTTGTAGTTCATTCATTTTGAATATGAGCATTTTCATCCACTAGATTATACAGCAATATATTTGAGGCACAAGCAATGCAGTGAAGTACCTTTAGCAGAACAATTAACTGTATAAAGCTATGGAAGCTGAATGCAATGTTTTATGCAGTTGTATAGTTAGAAACTATTCCTCCTAAACCACTATTAACATAACATTATGCATGTAAAGGTAAATTTGTGCATGTGTTTGACTTACATTAGAAGAACATGTGTATTTATGTGTGCATGTGTGTTTTGTGTGTGTCTGAATTGGATTGTTAGAACCAATCCAATCAATATACCTACATACATACATACACACATACATAACGTACAAACATACATGTGAATATGTCAAGCCTGGGCATTAATGCTCTTCTCGCCTGCCAATATACCAAAACACTTGTTCCCATAATAAGTATCCAGGCTGTTCTTAAAATATCTAAAGTAGTACTTGCTTTAGTTTAATTTGGTAGTCTATTCCATGCATCATCTGCTCTCTTGGACAACCAATTATTACACTTCTCATTCCTATAGAATCTCCTACATAGGTTGTCTAATGATTCTGTACTACTTTTTGATAACCCCAACCATTCCCAGAGGTAGTTGTCTCTAAATGCCCTATATACCTGAATAAGATGTCCTCTTAGATAGCTATAAGAGACACTGTGCAAGTTCAGATATTTTAGTCTTTCATAATAACTTAAATTTTCACATCCATGGATACCCTTGGTATATTTCCATTGTACTCTTTCCAGTTTACTCATCCTTGTTTTCTTATACGGTTTCCATATGGTTATTCCATACTCAAGTTTGGGTTTAATGTAACTAATAAATAATTGCCTCATCATTTCTGATTTCCTAGACTTTATAAATCTTTTTATACAATCTACAGTTCTATAACTATCGGTGACCAATTGGTTGATATGATTAGAAAAACTCAAAGCTGAATCCACCCATATACCCAGGTCTTAAATTAATCTACATTTTTAAATCACCGTGTAGTGTATTAAATATTCATCTTTTAATTTATGTCTTCCAAATCTCATACGCTTAGTTTTTTTGATGTATTTATCAGCATATTATTCTCCTGTACCCAAATGGTCAATTTAGTCAAGTTCTTTTGCAGACATGCCTTATCTGTAACACTTCTAATCTGTTTACAGGGCATCTGGATATATAATATAAAAGACCTCAGATGCAAATGTTAGGGCTGAAAGGCAATCTAAACAAGTAAGGGCCTAGAGCAAAACCTTGTGGGACACCCTGACAATAATCAAGAATTTCACATGTCCAATTACTGTATGATATTTGTCATGTCCTGTTTGTAAATCCAGCAACTATTCATCTTATCAAGAGTACATTGTTACAATGGGGATTTTTTTTA